>NW_022639615.1:714982-722496 GCF_010583005.1 Odontomachus brunneus | reverse complement strand
CCCCCCCCCCCTCGCTCTGCCGACTTGCTCGTTGCGGCCACGTGGCGTTAACCCTTACGTATACACACTGGGGTCCCTGGGACCCCCAGCGCAACTGCTAAACGTGCTAAATCGAGATTTTGTTGCGTCTCTTTTCTTTTTTAATTTGTATATCTCGGAATTCCTTAATTCTATCAACTTTTATTTATTATAGGTTTGTTCCTTAATCAATTCTCTATAGATTAAAAAAAGTGAATTAAAATACATCAATTTTTGATAGAGTTACAATATGGGGTTCCCGAGACCCCAGTATGTATAGCACGTAGGCAAAATATAAGTATACGGAGGGTTAAGATCTTTGCACGTCGGAAAGTCTTAACCGTAACCGTAATTCTGTAATAGCGAATTCGGTAGCTTTCACTAAGATTTACAGTACATTCTTATATTTAAGATCGTGTCTTAAATACACATTTAAAAACATTTTAGCTAATAAAATGATTCGTACGGGTGTTATACATATCATATTACTGGTTAAAAATATTTGAGAATTTATTTAAGACAATCTTTAAATATAATAACATACTATGAACAAGTCTCAATGCGCACCCACTGCGCACTAGTGCAAGCAACTGAATTCACTATAAGTTTCCAATACACACAATCAGATAGAGTAACGTAAGTGAAAATTCGTAACCGTAAGGCTGTATATAAATTTTCACTTGCGTAGCTAAAGTATTATGTGTGTATATGTATGTGTACGACAGTTTTGAAGAGATATTCTACATAATTAATTCAATTACTCGAGACGCATCGAAACATGTTCGCGCTCTTTAATTTCCCTTGTTTTTCGCGCCGTCGTTGTTTCGTCGCCTTTTTCCTCTCCCTCTTGGCGAACAGAAAAAACTATCGGCTGCTCAGGAATTCGATCAAGATACGACGCTTACAGGATGTCGAAAAAGAAGACACGATTAACGGGGGAATCCGATCAGGGGATTAAAGCCGTTTTTCCTTCGTAGGGCAACCGGCAACTACCGCTCCTTTTTCTTTTTCTTTTTTAAATCGCCTGCGTGATATTCAACGCGTGTACGCGAGTCGTATGTTTACCTCGCGGTAATGGGCGGTGCTGCGTGACGGGGTTTCTTAATTTCGCAGGTTTCAGCCCCATCAGACCGGACGCGGAAGGGCGGAAAGACCGCTACGAGGACGGAACACCGCACTTTGCGAATCCGACGAGAAAAACGAGATGGAGCGATAGCGTTGGGAGAGCGCGCAGCGAGAAGGAGCGCTGACGACGGTGGGGTGAGAAGTAGACGAGAAAGAGAAATAGGGATGGGAAAAAATAAGGTGCAGTGGGGTGAGCGAAGGCACGAGAAGCATGCCAAATAGGTGACCCAAAAGGGTATCGCGCTCTTCTATTTTTCTTCGGTCCCCTCTCTCTCTCTGTCTCTCTCTACCTTGCCTTTTAATGATGAGATTGACTCCCGATCCATGATCTTGGCGAAATTACGGCTACACACGTAATGCGTGTGCCTATTTTCCTACCATATTTTTTGTTTTTTCTATTTTCATGACGGCGAGATGAAAACCACGACGATAGATGAAATGTGCGCATACGAGACGGCTGAGAGATTCATTAATGGGCGCAGACCTTCTGTGAGAGTATCGTGCAAGAAGCATGTATATAATGATGTTGGGGAGAAATCTTAACGTTAATAATGATCCCGCGGTCTCTTCTCTGTAAGAAAACCAAGGAAATTCGCGATGTCTGATCGATATTATGTCTTTTATATTTGTATACATTTAAAAATATATAATTTTATTCTTAATAAAGGGTAGCCGATAAAGAAATAATGTCTTATAATTTTATGTCTTATAACTATTTTAATCTTATAATTTTATTTTTAAAGAAAGATAAAAAATACGATAAAAAATACGTATACTTATTTTTTCAGACTCTGCAACGTATCAAAGGGATATTCGAATCGGAATGGAACAGCGAGATACACTTCCTTATTAGCAAAAAATATATATATATATATATATATATATATATATATATATATATATATATATATATATATATATATATATATATCTCAAAAGAATTCTTCTAGAATCAAAAGAAAAATGTTCTAACATCCCTAACAAAAACTGTAGTTACAAGATATTATTTCTTGTAATCCTATATTCTAAGTGAAAAGTTTTAGAAAAAAAATTAAAAACTATCTATTTTAATAAAGCAAACTATTAATCAAAAATCTACTAGATACTTTCTCTATTCTAACTTTTTTTAATCAAGAGAAATATATTTACTTGAAGCAGAATGTCCTCTTAGTAGAAGAAATGTCTATTAAGAACAAGACCTGTATAGTAGATGAACGACAAAATTCCTCTAATTTTGAAAATATTGTGGTTAGAACATTTTCCTTTTTGTTTTAGGGAGAATCTTCTCTTGGAGTCATATATAAAAGGATTTCTGCTAAAGATAAGCTTCTATTTTTTTCCGGTGCGCGATGTACTTGGTCGAATATGATTATAAAATAATGTCACGCGGATTTTTTTCTTCTTTTTCCGGAAATTTTTCCGTCGGGTCTGAGATGGATCGTCGCTCCTGAAACTCTCGTCAGTTTTTGACGGTACGTCAGGTGATACTTATCTCACACTTGAAATGCACTCCTTATTCTACTGGAAAGTCACTTCGGCAATGTCTGGCCGTATATCTCACTTTTCCCTACCGAGGAAAAATGAAAACGCGGGACAATCGAGAGGGGAAAAAAGCGCGAGAACGGAAGGCACGTTTGTGGCGAGCGCGAGTTCCCGCGTCTTATCTGCATTTTTTGCACAAGTTGTCTTGAAAGCGGAGAATTACAAACGCGCGCTAACCTCCGCTCGCCTTATGCGGTGAATCATTTGCGTTGATCGTATCGATGTTGTAGCATCGTTGTCTACAGCGGCGGAAACCATTCCGCCGACATGTCGCAACGTGTAATTTCAGTTCGACGAACCTTTTGTAAGTTTTGTAACTTTGCCGAGTACACGACTCGCTACAGCACTTATGACCACACAACTGCGATTACGAGTCGTCTTCGCGGACGGCGCATCGATACGAGTTTTATACACCTTCGAGTTTTTGCGATACCTTTAAGTGTCGTACGAGAGAGCACCGGCTGGTCGACTACAAAGAGAGAGAGAGAGAGAGAGAGAGAGAGAGAGAGAGAGACCGGGAGACGATTCTTCATCCGTCACGTCACGCGAGCGCGATAATCGCATTTTAACGAGTCTCCCATCGCTGAACGACAAGCGACTAATTATCCAACAATCTGTCAGCGAGATACAATTAAACCGACATTATGAAGTCTCGAGTCGGCGACGGGAGACCGTTGAAATTTCCAGACTGCGTACTTCCGCCGTCCTCGCGGGGGGCCAGTCTTAAGGGAGGATCCTTTAAATTCGCATAAACGCGAGAAACTATTCCCCGCTGAATACCCGTGTACAACATCGCGACGGGACTCCACTTCTTCTACCGCTCGCGTGCTCCCGATTTCTTCCTCGTCCCCTGTCTACCACCCGTCCTCCAGTTCCAGCCCTCTTCACGTCGCGACCGCTCCCTAGACACAATTCACTCTCGCTCAAAGTTAAATACTCGGCGCGAAACTTCCGCCTTCCGCCCGGTGCCTTCTTAATCATTGACACTAACTCACGCCCGCTTGGAATGTATAAATAACTAATTAGATGGCTGTGAGAGAGATAGAGGGAGGGCAAGAGAGAGAGAGAGAGAGAGAGAGAGAGACGCCGGTCGAGAGAGCGCGAGGCGCGAATGCATAATTTAAACGTCCATTAACGCGCACGCCATAGTTCCGCCGTTAATATGCGCGCGCGCGAGAGAGAAAGAGAGAGAGAGAGAGAGAGAGAGAGAGAGAGAGATGCGTGCCTTAATTCGTCCTGTGGGAATTCGACAGAGTCCCGAATCTTGCCCGAGCTCGGTTCCACCCGTGCGCGTGTGACATCCTTCTCGAGAGCGCGAATGTCACCCTTAATATTTAGGGCGGAGCATCCACCGCAAACTCGAAATCACAGTTACGGATTTTACACTTTAGAAATATAGCGAAAGAGGAAGTGTCTCTTGGATTTAGTATCTAAGATCTTGGAATTAGGATTTCACGGCTTACCCTGATGAAGATTTAGATGTCACTCGTCCTATCTCACGTTCCTTCTGAATAATTCTATATTTGCCTACGAGTACTTTCTAAGGATGAATTCCAAGACATCCTTTTTGGTGAATTTTACTCTCTATGGTGCACGTCATATTCGATGAAATTTTCATGTTTTAGAATACAACTTAGATTTTTTAGAGTGCAGTCTCACTTAAAACGAGCAGAATAAAAATGAAAAATGGCAGTATTTTCGCTGGAAGCGATGGTGAAAAGATTGCCATTCGAAATGACAGGAATGGATGTTACTCTCTAGCTTATAGTGGATTCTGGCTTCATATCAGCGAATATTTCAGTCGATTAGAGCGAATATGTTCTTGTGACAGTGAAGTACATCAGATTCATTCATCAATTTCGAGTGAAAATATTCACTCGACGATTCAATGTCAAGAACTCGCTCCAATGCTGCAAATCCAAGTGTGTTACATTGGCTGAAGCTCTTTTTACACATTGCTTACTACTCTGAGTCACGTCATTAATACGCTTAAATGTATTAAATTATAATTTACATGTCTCTCAAACGTATTAAACGGCGTGATTTAAAACGATAAGAAACGTGTATAAAGAGCTTCGCCAAATGACACTCTTGTGCGTTGAAAAGCAACACTTTCGTTTGCGGCAAAACGAGTGAGAAATCACTCGAATTTGAACGACTTGAAGTCACTCTATTTTTCCAGTGAAATTTCACTCCAAGAAATTTAGAGAGCACGTGCGAGTGCATATGTGTAGCTCCAATGCATAATACAGTTCGCGCAATCGCGGAAATCGAACAATTGCGACGATCTTGAAAATGAGACAACGTACAAGCGATGTAACGTTTTCGCGGACGTAACAATAGCGTGTCCCGGCGTGGAAAACATCCAATACCGTGATTGCTAGCGAACACCACGAGTAAATGTAACGTTCGTGTACGCGCGTACAGATATAGTCCATCGATATCTCTCTGCGATAGGCGAGGATGGCGAGTCGGTGTCGAAGGGTGAAGGGACGCAAGAGTGGTCGGCCCGATCGTCCAGTCATCCGTCCGTCCGTCTCGCTCCGACTTCGTGGCACCGAGTTGACAGATTGGAAACAGCCCGAGACTTTTATGGCAGCTGTTTCCCGCGCGACCATAAATCCTTTATCTCGATTGTTTATCGTACGACGAGAGAGAGAGAATTTCTCATTTGCGTTAAAATTGTTCCCCGGGATCGTATACGCGCTCAATGCGCGTCGTCTCCGCCGAGAGAGAGAGACTCTCTCACCCCGACTCCCCTCTTACCACCCAGCCTTCACCCCTCGCGAGAATCCCGTATACGGACCCCTTTCCTTTCCCCTATCCGTCCTCCGCCGCCATCGTGTCGGTGAAAGCGCGCGTGCATCCGGTTGGATGCGACCGCACCTGAATGCGCGTACTTATATCGGGGAAATGTTCAATTTTATGGGTCATTTCGCGGAGCTTTATGTCGGCCATGCTGGGATTGCCCGCGGATTCGACGAAAAAATTCCGACGACGACGACGACGACGCCGTGGAATCCCGACGAACGCCGCACTCTCGCTTTACGAACGAGAACGAAGCGGCATTCGGCGAAATTAAGAAACAGCTAGTCCCGGCGCTATTATCCTTCCCTTTCTTGACATCCTTCACCGTATCTCTCTCTCTCTCTCTCCCACCCCCTTTCTCTCTCTCTCTCTCTCTTTCTCTCATGCTTCTCCGACCTTCTCGAGTTCGCCGGTTCAACGATGGAATTTAGTAGAAACGAGAATGACGAGCTTCGAAGTCCCGAGATAATGGCGCGTTCCATACCGACGGAAATGCCTAAGGTGGATGGTGGCGGTGGTTGGGGAGAAATTTCGCGCGAGCAAGGCGAATAAAATTAGTCGTTCGCGCGATCGAGACGTGGTACGGCTGCCTCTCTTACGTTTTTCACCTCGCAGTGTTCAGTGAGCAACGTTCTTGACCGATCCACCTAATGCGATACTCGCCCCGAAGTCCGCATCCGGCATAAATTTTCGCAGCATAGAAATATACGTACGCAACGTTGACACGCTCACCGTTGCAAATCGTTTGCCCATATACACATATGCACGCAGACAATACCCTCGTGTCGCAATAAAAACAGGCGCGCCCGCGCGCACTCGCGGAAAATGTTGCAGTCACGTCGCGAATAACGCGGCGGATTTTCAGTTTTACGTTTTGCGGAGGGTGGGCGCGCGCACGTCGGTGGAATAACATTTGGCCTTTTGCAGCCGTCGATTTTCATCAAGTGATCCAACTTTGTTGCGCGGTTCGCGCGTGTTTACGCTCGTCCCGTTGCACCTGGTGCACGCGCGCGGCCGCGACGCGGCGCGACGCGGCCGCCGTCGTGTATTATCCAAATTGCATTATCGCTCTCTGTTTGCGCGGTTATAACGTCAGCCGATGTATTTGTCACGGAGCGCCTCGCCTCGTACACGGTCGGTCAAATGGCTTAATTGCTTTGTCCACGCAATTACGAAATTGCTTACAATTTACAATCAGCCGGCCGGACTCGCGCGCCCGTTCGCTCCTCGCCGATCAATTTTATAAACGCGCTGCCGTGTACCGTCGTCCTTTTTTGGGCTGTTTGTCTCTGTGCATAAATCAACGCCGCCGTTCGCACTATAAATGTGTATTGATATAAAGCACTCGACGCAACGCACGCACTCGCAATTAGCTCTGATTGTTACCTTTGGCCTACCATTCGCACCCGAGAAAATTTTTCGATGATCCGGGATTTCTCCTCACTTTTTTCCCGGCCTATGTCGCTATACAGTATGATTGGCGATAGATACGGAAACGCTGTTGTAAATTAAGTAAAACTAAACGTGAAATTTCTGCAAACAACCGCGTAAAATTTTAAGATATTAATTAAAGTAAATTAGGGAACAATCATCATTTATCATCATTCATCAAATTTCTTGAATTGATGATTCAAAATTGTACATGTTGGTAAAATGGTAGAAGATTTTTGTATTTAAGTCAGCTTGACCTAATCTATAAACACAGAAAAATATCATTCTGCTAAGAATGATATTTAAAAATATCATACTGCTAAGAAAAGCAACTAGTTAGTTTAATTAATTAGTTAGCAATTAATTAGATTATTTTCCTTCTTGCAAATAATGATTATATTCGACAAAGAATATTTTCTTGACGATAATTCTTAAAATATACTCACCATAAATTTGAGAAAAACTCATTATCATGTACTCAAAAGGAAAATTTATTCTCTTTACAAGAGTATTAAAAATTAGTTTGGCGCTCTTTCTCTCTCAATCTCTCTCTCTCTCTCTCTCTCTCTCTCTCTCTCTCTCTCTCTCTC
>NW_022639615.1:650494-713714 GCF_010583005.1 Odontomachus brunneus | reverse complement strand
CTCTCTCTCTCTCTCTCTCTCTCTCTCTCTCTCTCTCTCTCTCACTCTCTTTCTCTCTCTCTCCATATAATAAGCAAACTGAATTTTTGTTTTAGTTAAATATTCTTGATAGAGAGAAGTGCTAAAATTATTATTATGTATTTCGAATAAATAAATTTAATAAGCTTACGATAAAATCATGACAGATTTGTGGATGTATAAATTTGTGAAATACTTGAAGCAAGTGACATTTACTTGAATGCAGTATGTATTTTTCTGTGTGTAAGACCAAAACATCAATAATGTTCAAAATTTTGTTTTAATTTAATATTTTTTATATTATTTTTGGTCACTTCTACAAATTCTGACAAGTTAATTCAGCAAAGCTATGTAATATTCTTGGGTTGAAATGTTAAATTTACCGGCATTTCAAATGTACTTTGAATAAATTTTATGCTTATGACGAACTTATGAGAGATATTTCTGTATATACATATACTTATGAACTACTTGAGACAAGTAACGTCTATTTGAGTGCAATGTGCATTTTCCTGTGTTTGTACATGTACACGAACGTTTCCCTGCCTGTCGTCAGACAGCCTCTACATTAATTGTTTCTCACTCAATTCATCCGCATCGCGACGCATCAAGATCAGTTGGCCGTCATTCTTGTCTATGTATTTGTTTGTTTTTAATCCTCCAGCGTGCTCGAGTCCCGTAACGCTCGTATTTCACAAATATCGGATCGCTCAGGCCGTAAAGTATTCCCAAAATTCCGGGCGTTTAAATGGCCGCGCGCGAGCGTTTTGCGAAATTTATTTTCCAGAGGATCGGCCGGCAGCGGCGGCGACAGAGCGATCTATCCGTTCGCAAAGCGCAAGCGACGGTGCGAGCGATTGGCGACGAAACGGCCGCGAGTGACGATCGCGAGTAATCGATTTTTCGCGTCCGATGGCAATGGCAACTATGCCGTATAATCGTGGACGGCGGAATAATTTAATAATGCTGTGAACCGCGACGGCTATGCCGAATTTAACCGCGCCTCGCTCGTAGTCGACTCCCGATATACAAAATGTGCGCGAGCATTAATGGAATTGGAACGGATGATCCTCGAGCGATTGCCGCTCATATATCTCTCGCTTCGCTGCGATTCTCTCATCTCCTCCCGCGCTTGGATCTCTCACGCGAGCTTTTCGATGGCTTGAACGTGCGCTTTTTTCCTCTCAACTCACTAGAAAACTCGCTCGCTCCCGAGACCCTTCTTACAAGAGCCGACTACGCGTCCTGTCCGCGACCCGACTAGCGCGGAAACTCTATTCCGAAATTCCTTGGTTGAAAACAAATGTGTGACGCGATAAAATAAACAGAGACGGCGCGAAGTCGGCGCGCGGGTCAAGGGGGGCGGCGAGAGCGCATATTTTTATACGCCCGGTGAAAATATCGGGGCGCGAACGGCGCGCCATTTTCTGGCCATTTTTCTGAGGTATCCGGCGTGGCAGACCGTGCTGTATTTGTTTTCCGCGCGTAACGAGTTTCGTATATAGACGGGGTCGTTATTTGCACGCGCGATTCGTTACATGCTAATTTTGACGTTCGAATGTGCGTACTGTACAAAACGAAATGTTTTATACGCGTGGCGTTATCAAAATAAAACGAAAGCGACCGTACAGCGCGCGCGTCAAGTAGGGGAAAACGGGCCTAGATACTCTATATTTTAAAATTTCGAAGTTACGACTTCCAGGACAACCAAGTGTTGACTGACTGTACAAACATGATAGAGATAACTTTCTTCTATGTATTAATGTCCGCCACAATCTTACTAATTGTTAATATTTTGTTCTGTAATAACCAAACTACGAACACATTCAGCAACATAGCTATCTTGCTCTGATACTGAGTTCAGTTGCCCAGTAGCATAGGGTAAGAAAGCCACATATTAAAGGTGCATCCTGATTAATAGTTCTAGAATCTGCGCGAAAGATCTTCACAGCTCTACTGTCAACCCTTAGGCTCAACTTTATCTCAACCGCCCGTATGCTTGATTTCAATCATTTTATGAATAAAAATTTCATTTTAGCTTACAACAAATCGCTCAAGGGAATGCTAAAATTGAAAACTTTATCGACAGAACTTTATCGACTGACTTCTTCTGACGCAAAATTTACGTCGAATTACATAGAATTACACATGCTTTTACGCAATAAAAATACGTGCAAAAATAAATAGGAGCATTGCTCGATATGTGACGAACAAAAAATTTTTAATGTAAAATCTCAAACTGTCAACATAATATTTGCCTAATCCAAAAGTTCTGCAGCTTGTATATACCGAAAGTATGGATGTTCCAAACAGAAAAATTTTGAAAAACATTGCTCTACACTCGCATTTGTATTTGAAAGCTTAAGAATGTCGAAAACTTTGTCAAAAGATTTCTACAAATATATGTTTAGGTTTTCTGTTCAATATGGTAAAACAAAGTAACACACATTCATGTAAGTTCTGTATATACAGAATTTTATAAATGTGTGTTGCTTTGTTTTATTCAACGGAAAATCTTTTTGTAAATTTTTTCGATATTTGCTCTAATAGCTACTAGAGATGGGACATCGAACAGAAATAATCGATTATAAATTATAATCGGTATCGGTATCGCCCATCTCTAGTAGCTACGCCTCTCTCACTCTCTCTGACGGACGACTGCACGAGATCCGACGTCGCATACTAGTATATCTCTAGCGTCGTTTTCTCTTTCTCTTTTCCTCGGATTATCATCGCAATTCTAACTCCTTGTTAATAAATTCGACGATCGTCCGATTCTACTAGTACCTAAGCGAGTCGATGTTAATGAGAAGTGCAATAGACGCCGCGACAAGCACCAGTTGTGTGTGTCAAAAATATAGGAGATTGCTTTTTAATAACGTACTCACGATGCATCCCGACGATTACACATTGCTATTCCGGCACTACTGATACTTATTTCCGCGCCAGGCTCACTTTCGATAGATAAAAGATGCGTAGAACGCGGAGCGATGTAGATCGCAATGTGTCAGTGGAGACTGCTCATTGCGAAAAGATTGAAGTACAAGATGGCCGCGCAATCAACGACGCAGTGCCGACAATGCGCGCCAAAACGTGAACGATATCGCGGTTCGACAAAGACGCGCTCTAGTAGCTACGTCTCGCTCACTCTCGCTGACGGACCGACCGCGCGAGATCCGACGTCGCGTATATCTCTAGCGTCGTTTTCTCTTTCTCTTTTCCTCGGATTATCATCGCGATTCTAACTCCTTGTTAATAAATTCGACGATCGTCCGATTCTACTACTACCTGAGCGAGTCGATGTTAATGAGAAGTACAATAGACGCGACAAGCACTGGTTGTGTGTGTCAAAAATATAGGAGATTGCTTTTTAATAACGTACTCACGATGCATCCCGACGATCACACATTGCTATTCTGGCACTCCCGATACTTATTTCCGCGCCAGGCTCACTTTCGATAGATAAAAGATGCGTAGAACGCGGAGCGATGTCGATCGCGATGTGTCAGTGGAGGCTGCTCGTCGCGAAAAGATCGAAGTACAAGATGGCCGCGCAATCAACAACGCAGCGCTAACAGTGCGCGCCAAAACGTGAACGATGTCGCGGTTCGACAAGGACGCACACTAGCAGCTACGCCTCTCTCACTCTCGCTGCCGGGCCGACCGCGCGAGATCCGACGTATATCTCTAGCGTCGTTTTGTCTTTCTCTTTTCTTCGGATTATCATCACGATTTTAACTTTTTGTTAATAAATCCGGCGATCGTCCAATTCTACTACTACTTGAGCGAGTCGATGTTAATGAGAAGTGCAATAGACGCCGCGATAAGCACCGGCCGTGTGTATTGAAAATTAAGGAGATTGTTTTCTAATAACGTACTCACGGTACATCCCGACGATCACACATCACTATTTCGGCACTCCCGATACTTATTTCCGCGCCAGGCTCACTTTCGATAGATAAAAGATGCGTAGAACGCGGAGCGATGTCGATCGCGATGTGTCAGTGGAGGCTGCTCGTCGCGAAAAGATCGAAGTACAAGATGGCCGCGCAATCAACAACGCAGCGCTAACAGTGCGCGCCAAAACGTGAACGATGTCGCGGTTCGACAAGGACGCACACTAGCAGCTACGCCTCTCTCACTCTCGCTGCCGGGCCGACCGCGCGAGATCCGACGTATATCTCTAGCGTCGTTTTGTCTTTCTCTTTTCTTCGGATTATCATCACGATTTTAACTTTTTGTTAATAAATCCGGCGATCGTCCAATTCTACTACTACTTGAGCGAGTCGATGTTAATGAGAAGTGCAATAGACGCCGCGATAAGCACCGGCCGTGTGTATTGAAAATTAAGGAGATTGTTTTCTAATAACGTACTCACGGTACATCCCGACGATCACACATCACTATTTCGGCACTCCCGATATTTATTTCCGCGCCAGGCTCACTTTCGATAGATAAAAGATGCGTAGAACGCGGAGCGATGTCGATCGCGATGTATCAGTAGAGGCTGCTCGTCACGAAAAGATCGATGTACAAGACGGCCACGCAATCGACGACGCAAAGTGCCGAAAGTGTACACTGTGGCGTGCAGGGTGGCGCACTCCTATCGGATCGTCGTTCCGCGATGCCACTCGATAGATCGATAGTTACTAGAACTTTCCGACTAATGATGCGACTGTGTAACTTCTAACGATAGCATCGTTATTATCATTAGATCTTCTACAATAAATCATTAGTCATAAGCTACAAGCAAATTAATCAATCACAGTCAATTGTTTTAAAAAATAATCGACTATGGTTGGTCAACTTGCCTACTTATGATTATTATTTTATGACGAATGCTTTGGGCCGATTATTCCAACTTCTTGGCATAAGCTACCTGACAATTAAAGAAACCTTTGTTTTTTTTTCAAATTAGAGACAGACACATAATTTAACTGTGAGGTAGCTTACCAAGAAGTTGGAACAATTGGTCCTTATTATAGAAAGCCTATAATATATGGTAGAAAAACTACGAAACGACATGGTAGAGATATTATCGTTAGAATGTTATAGAATAAAGCTGCAAATTTGCATACATATCTAGCTGTACATTGCTCACGACCGCTGATTCATCCAGAAAGCGAGAACTTAATTCGATGATAAGGCCGAGAACACAGAAAAATTTAAACAGTAGGACGTAAGCGGTAAGCAAATTGACCAATCACAGTCGCTGATCCTTGAACCATAAGAAGAATCATCGACTGTAATTGATCAATCTATTTATTGCTTATATCTTACTGCTTAAGTTTTTTGTATGTCTTCGGCCTTACTGTTGAATTAAACCACACGTTCTCGCTTCCTGGATAAATCAACAATCGTAAACAATGTAGCTGGATAAGATTGCGACTCTGATCGAGAAGTTCTAGTAACTATTGATCTATCGAATGGTAAGGCATCGGCGTACCGATCGGTGTACGAGCACGCCACCGTACACGTCGCAATGCATACTTTCGGCACTTTGCGTCGTCGATTGCCGTCTTGTACATCGATTTTTTCGCGACAAGCAGCCTCTACTGATACATCGCGATCGACATCGCTCCGCGTTCTACGCATCTTTTATCTATCGAAAGTGAGCCTGACGCGGAAATAAATATCGGGAGTGCCAAAATAGTGAAGTGCGATCGTCGAGATGTATCGTGAGTACGTTATTAGAAAGCAATTTCTTTGATTTTCAATACACACGGCCGGTGCTTATCGCGGCGTCTATTGCACTTGTCATTAACATCGACTCGCTCAAGTAGTAGTAGAATTGGACGATCGCCGGATTTATTAACATAAAGTTAAAATCGCGATGATAATCCGAGGAAAAGAAAAAGACAAAACGACGCTAGAGATATACGTCGGATTTCGTGCGGTCGGTCCGGCAGCGAGAGTGAGACAAGCGTAGCTGCTAGTGTGCGTGCTTGTCGAACCGCGACATCGTTCACGTTTTGGCGCGCACTGTTAGCGCTGCGTCGTTGATTGCGCGGCCATCTTGTACTTCGATCTTTTCGCGACGAGCAGCCTCCACTGACACATCGCGATCGACATCGCTCCGCGTTCTACGCATCTTTTATCTATCGAAAGTGAGCCTGGCGCGGAAATAAGTATCGGGAGTGCCGGAATAGCAAGGTGTGATCGTCGGGATGCATCGTGAGTACGTTATTAAAAAGCAATCCCTTATATTTTTGACACACACAACCAGTGCTTGTCGCGTCTATTGTACTTTTCATTAACATCGACTCGCTCAGGTAGTAGTAGAATCGGACGATCGTCGAATTTATTAACAAAGAGTTAGAATCGCGATGATAATCCGAGGAAAAGAGAAAGAGAAAACGACGCTAGAGATATACGCGACGTCGGATCTCGCGCGGTCGGTCCGACAGCGAGAGTGAGCGAGACGTAGCTACTAGAGCGCGTCCTTGTCGAACCGCGACATCGTTCACGTTTTGGCACGCACTTTCGACATTGCGTCGTTGATTGCGCGGCCATCTTGTACTTCGATCTTTTCGGGACAAGCAGTCTTCACTGACACATCACGATCGACATCGTTCCGCGTCCTAAGCATATTTTATATATCGAGAGTGAGCCGTGCGCGGAAATCCCCTTAAGGGGATGTCGGACATGAAAACTTTACTGATATAACATTGGCTTTTTTGCAAAGTTTACGCCTTGTTGCTTGCACAGAATTACAAACGCTTTTACACAACAAAAGTGCATGCAAAAATAAATTGGAGTATTGCTCAATATGTAACGAAAACGAAAAAAATATGTATAAATTTAAATTTTGAGCTGTCAGTTAGTGCAATATTTATTTAATACAAACATTCTGCAGGTTATGCATACTGAAACTGTGGATGCTCCAATCAGGAAAATTTCAAAGAACATTACTACATTTTCAGAATTTAGTATCAAAGCCAAATTAAGACGCGTACTCCTTACGCGAGCAGACGTTACGGGCTTTACCGCGACAATTACCGCGTTTCATTTACTTTTTTACTTAGGTTAGGTAGAGAAACGTCGCGATCGAATTTTTCAATGCCAATCAAGTATTATTATCATCCATTTAATATTCGAGTATTATTACTTCTTTATTCGATTATTTAATTTAATTTATTCGGTTATTATTTAATTATTGCTATTACGCATAGCAAAGTAACTTGGACATGCCGTTACAACAACTTCTTTACCTCGTCTTTAATCAGTTATTATTGCCGTTGTGCAGTTATTGTTACTCATTGTTATTATCGATTATTCGATCATCGTTATTCAGTTATTATCCGCTCGCGGCTATTATCACACGATTGTCGATCATTATTATCACTACCATTTATTATTCGAATATTATTATTTTTTTATAATAATTATAATAGTATCTGCTCAACAATCGTTTGATAATAGCCGCGAGTGGATAATAACGAAATAATGCTGACCGAATAATCGGTAATTACAATACCTAGGTAACGGCTCTAAAAACTCTAGGTTCCAAACAAACAAAGGCTAGGTACGGCTCCAAACGGATCCTCGTAACGGCCCGTTCGTACCGCTAACTAAGCGGCGTTTGGAGGGGGAAGAGGGGCGTGCGGCCGGGTCATGTAAATACGCGTGTGCGAACACGTGCTTGAGCGTCACACCATAACACTCTTAACCGTCGAGACGAGCACATCGGGAGTTGCCGCGTTATTTTCTAAATTATTCCGTGCCGATTTTTAATACCGCGTTTCGACTTCGCGATAATTCACGCGATAATTAAGACAAATAAAAACGCGTACTCCTCACGCGAGCAGATGTTACGGAAGTGAATTACAGGCGACGTGGGACGCGAGGACCATTGCAGTGTCAGATACAGCGACAGGATAGCTGGTGGACCTTGGACACCGTGGGACGACGCGCAATGGTGAGTGCTCAATTTAGACGCTCATATAGTAGACGAAGCGTCACTTTACGTAGATTGCATGCACGTAGACGTAAACCGCATTGAGTCCGACGGGAAGTAAAATAAAAATTGGAATTTACAATTCGCCAGAGTTACGTAAGAATGATCCAACCAAAGAATTTGGCTCAGAGATTTTCGCAATAGTTCAACGAGTCAAGCATTTTCATTTTTTTAAAAGTACTGACTACCTCAATCCTTAGAAAATTGTGCAAAAAGACGCGACTGGTCAAAAATAAAAAAACTGTTTCTTAATTCATTTCAAGTATCTATAAGCTTGAATTTTTTTGTTTAGGTTAAAAATATGTGAATGGAGTATCTATTGATAAAAACTTATAATTTTTTAATTGGATTATTCTTGCATAACAATGGCCAATTGAAATTTCGACTCAACAGGCTTTCTTCTCGTCGGATTATTTTTTGATGATATATTAAACTGATATATTTCAACATGTCATATTTATATGTTCTGTATATTATATATGCTTTTCTTATGTTCTATATATGTTATATTTATGCCCTATGTATGTTCTATTTGATTTATATACTTTATAACTTCTTATGTCGTATTATATACGACATACTATCTCTTCGGAGATATTTCTTTATGTATACGCGTTTGTTGTTGACAAGACGACAAATTAAAGACAATAAATTAAATTATTAAACCAAGATTCGGACGCAAGTGATTTGAGGTCTTGCTAAATCATTAAGCCAATCCGAGATTCGAACTGATGTGTTATGAGAATCCGCAAAGTTATTAAGCCGAGTTAGTTAAACCTGGGATAATTTTTTAAAGTTTTTTTAAGAAATGTTCACATTTGCAAAGGTGTATTTACGAAAATGACGTGAAGTGCGCGTATTTCGCTCTGCATCGACTCTTGGATGACAATGTGCGATAATGTCGTTCTGCTCCGTCAATAACACGTCCAGAATCTTGAAAATTTTCCAATAGCCCAAATAGTCGCGTTCATAACGTCAGATCCAACTTCGTCGTAGAAATGTATTCTCGCCCATTGGCCGAAAGTCGGTTATGCAGGTTATTTAGATTATATAATGCCAGCAACTAGAACACATTCCGGGATAATATTTTACAATTATTGGAAGTAATTTTCGCATTCGCAAAGATGCATTTTCAAAAATGTTGTGAAATTTCACTATATCGTTCTGCATCGTCTTTCAGATCACAATGTGTGTTAATGTCACTTCACTCTCTCAGCAGCACGCCCAGAATCTTGAAAATAATTTCCCAATATCCCAAAGTCGCGCCCATAACGTTAGATCCATCGTAGCAGTAAATTCGGATTCTCGCGCATGTGCAGTGGTATCTATCCTGCGCAGGAGTCAAAAGTCGGTCATGTAACTGCAGGTTAGGTCATGTAGTGCTAGCATGTAGAGCACATTCTGGTATAGTTTTTTAGAGTTTTTTAAAGTAACATTCGCACTTGAAATAGGTGTATTTTCGAAATTGACGTCAGTCAATTTATGTGTGTTTATTTCGTTCTGCATCGTCTCCTGGGTGACAATGTATGTTTGTATCACTCCACTCCCTCAGACCACGCCCAGTATCTTGAAAATATTTTCCCAAAGTCGCGCTCATAACGTTAGATCCATCGTAGCAATATATTCGGATTTTCGTACATGCGTAGTAATATCTATCCTGCGCATGGGCCGAATGTCTGTCATGTTGTTGAGAGAAATCCGCATGAAGCATATGAAATCCGAATAGAGAACCCGAATGAATGTCGCGCGTGAGGGCACGTCTCAAGTATTAATCGAACATCATGGCGGATATCCTTGAACTTTTACGTTATTCGGAATATCTTTATTCATCTAGGAATATTGCCAGTTCGGGATGGGAAACGCTTAGATTTCATACCACCGCTGGGAGAATTGGTAGCTCCCCGGAACTTGGCACTTTCCGATATTATGTCGCAGCTGTTTAGTGCGCGACGAAATTGATAGTCAATCGAGCGAATAAACGGAAAGACTCTAGTAATTTGGAAAGATTCGCGTCCCCCAGTCGGACGAGATACTAATAGTAAGCGCGACAAACGAATCAAAGGGGCGGACGTCCATGCGCGGCCGATGAAATCGGAAGGATCTTGGATATCTTAGGATGAGCGTCACTTCGCGTACCGTCTCGCGTCATTTCACCCGCGCGGGAATAGTCGCGTTGTTACGGCGTCGTTTACAAATCGAATGGTATGAGCTGGCATCGTGGAATTCCTAAACGCGAACCAATAAAAACTTTTCCAATTGACTTCCTTCGGCTTAATTCACCGGAACCGAACGTAAGTAGCGAGGCGGGTTGCACAGCGAGCAGAAGCTTACTCAACGACGACGACGACGACGACAACGACGACGATGACTACGACAGCGACGGCGACGGCAACGTCGACCGACGTGTAGAAAGAAAAAGACGAAGGGGTTTAGGGAATAGGGTAGCACGACTGTCGACACGCCGCGTCGGAAGGGTGAGCGAAAGTTACCCGCAAGGGGTGCGATCCGCAGTCCGCGTTCGTCCGCGATCGCACAACTCCGATTTCAATTTAGATCACCAGCGGAACTTGCGACCTGATTCGGTTTCTTTCAACGACACTGTTCCATTTCGAGGCCCGGTTTTATTAGCGTCGTTCAATAGAACACTTTGTATACAGCGGTGCGGCGAGCCCGGCTACGAGTCGGTCGTACGGCCGAATTGCGAGGCCGGCCACGGGGAATATGGATGAGGTTTGGGAGCGACATTGGTGGCTCGGATTCTGAGAGGGTAATAGATATACACAGAGAGAGTTGGTTAAAAGATCAGGGATAACGGGAGCGAGATTTATTGTGAGAGAGGAAAGAGAAAGGGGCGCATGCATCCATTAATGATTGTTTCCCTAAAGGGTTTCATTATCAATTTTTTGAAGTTTTTAAAATTAATTTTCGAGATTTCAAATGCATATTTATCGCAAATGGAATCAAGTGTGCGTATATGGCTTAGCATTATCTCTAACACACTATTTGAATATATACACCTTTATTCTCTTAGAAATATGCCCAGAATTTTCAAAATAATTTTTCGATATGCAAAAGTCACGCTAGGAAGATTGAATCAACGTAGATTTTGTAGGAAAGCCACATAAATGCGTACTGTGACTTATCCTGCGTATGTGGAAATGATAAACACATTATATATCACACAATTTTTAGTAAAGACAACAAAACTATTACTCTGTAAGCTAAGATTGAATCAGCTGCTGAGATTTAGATGGTATAACTAAATCCTTTCTTTGTGTGTGTACGCAGAGAGTTGAGGTTCTTGGACGGACTCATTGCAAATGTGGAGATACAATGTTAAAGATACATAAATAATTTGGGAATATAATGATGTGCCATTAAGGTACAAATCGATGAGATAGATGACGCGAGGGATGATGAAAAAAGACGGGGAGGAAAACACAACCATCATGATGCGATTTATCGGCGGGATTTGAGAGGGGAAAAAGTCTTTGTAGGATAGATAATGACGAGGATTAGATGTTGTGACGGTGAACTGGGTATCGGGTTAAAGAGAGAAAGATGACTGATGAAAAAGGAGAAGAAAACAGCTGAGAAAGAAAGAGATAGAGAGTGAGAGAAAGATGGAGGCAGGAGGAGAACAGATATCGGCGTAGTTCCGTAAAGTTTCGATAAGTCGGTCCCGAAGCGTTTACTTCTTAGCGAGCACAACTGCCAAGCGTAGGATGGAAGACTGAAGGAAGTCTAGACTTTGGAAGATCAAAAGGCATCGCCGGCCTGGAAGTAACGCGGCTCTGGTGTCTGGCTTCGCAGTCGTTGAGTTTCCGATGAATCCTTCGCTCAGTCTCGCACCTCTTTCTTCCTCATCAAGCTTTATCTTCTTTTTCTGCTAGCTATCCTTCTGACACGACGCGACCGTCCCTCTTCGTGTACCGTAAGCAAGTCGATTCTGTGGGTCACGCGATCGGTTCAGACAAGTTCTAAATTCTTGGTTTTGATATTGAATTCAATATGTTCATCCATGATGTAACAATGTATCACGATAATTGTTTGTTTTACTGCTCATTAAAAATGAATTTTAATCGGCGTAACTCGATTAAAACGAAAACCTCAGGGAATCTCGGTAATTCATTGATCTCGTACGGTAGCACTGAATAACCATCGCAGGCAGATAGCGATATGTAGCAGAAAACATAATCCTGAGAAAGAGAAACGCGCTCTCGGGTACGCCATGAATGAACCGACCTACCCTTTCATTTTTGTTCCATTTCTTCTCCGCAGCGGAGGAAACTCTCACCGCGAGATCAAAGCACGCGACGGAAACTTTGATGCGATTATACGTCAGCGTGTAAGAACCAATTGCATCTTCTTCTCCTGCAGCGGAGAGCTGCAGTGCCGATTCCGCTCGTGCGCTCATGAGAAGGAAGAACAAAACGCCACGTTCGCGTATTAGGATTCTATTAACCCATTTTCTCGTCTATTGCGCGCGGGTCAAGCCACAAAAGGAAACGTTAATGACATTTCTTTGCAACGGTCGAGACGGTGGTGGTGGTGGCGGCGTCATGTTAGTGTCGGTCACGGAAAAATAGCTTTGTTTCGCCGCGGGGCGAGCGAGCAGCGGCGCAGATTGCATTCCCCGCGGAACAAGGAAATACGAAGGCAGAAGTGCCGATTGTTTCTTTACGACGATGTTGAGTAATCGCGAGGAAACTTTTCCCGCAAGTTCTCTCGTCCTCGTTCGGGGCTACCGGGGCCGCGCAGTCGAGGAACTCCTCGGCGAATACGTACAGGCGAAATTTCATTGCGGTCCCGGATACGATTGTCCCGATTCGGCTTGCGCGCCCGCTGTGTCTCGTCGTAAGTACGGCTCAACGATCGTTCTTTGTGCAATTAATCGACAGCGAGAGCGCATTCTTAAAGCGATAAAATTTCTTTTTTCTTCGGAGCCGTTACGCTCCAAGAATACTCTCGTTTCACTTCAGCTTTATCGCCGCGCTTCGTTCGCGATGGTCCTTTATAACACGTCTTGTAGTTGTGATTTGCGATTTTAATGGATCGGAAGATGTAATGGCACGGCGCGATTTGTTACTCGCGTCCTCCTTTTCCTCTTTCTTCTTTTTTTCTTTCTCTTTTTAATGGATTAAACGATCTATCCCGTTTCCGAAGCGTTCATGTGTCTAATTTCGTAGATTTCATTACAGAAATGACGTTGCGCTCGTATATGTGTACGTGCGTGTGTGTGTGTGCGCGCGTATGATATTACCTTTATTAATATCAACCGCCTGGAACCGCTGTAGTTATCATCGTGTCGATTTAATATTGTAATAGCGATTTCATACTCACGCATAGTTACGCACAAAATCGCATTTATATGCATCGATATCAAGCATTACCGCAAAATGCACGGCCGATTATACAATCACTAGCCGTGTATACATATCCCAGTGATATCCGGCTCTTGCGATTTCATTCGACGTTATCGCGAAATTTCCATTTCCAATGCGCGCAGTTAGAGTAATAAGTTCACGAAGCTGCTGTACATAATCCCGCGCGTTCTCGCGTGTTCCGCACGCGGATCAATATTTTCGGTCGCGAGCTCGATACGCTCGATATGACGAATTCGCAAAAAGACAAGAGGGCATTTCGACGAAGCTGGAAGCTAGCCGGAGTCTCGAAATGGAAGAAGACCAGGCAAAAAGGAACGTGGAAAACGGCTTTCAATATCCCGTAAAAGGAATCGCAAAAATTCGGATATTAGCTCGCTTCACGTCGATGGTAATCATATGTGCGGAGTCGTCTCGGGTCTATAAGGGTGGCGGGAGAGAGAGAGAGAGAAAGAGAGAGAGGATGGGAAGAGACGGAATCAGCGAGGGCAGCCGCGCAAGAGAGAGGGTTGAAAGTAGGACGGCGAGCGAGACGGCAACGAGGGGTGCAGACATCCCCGACTTGCCTTTGAGGTCCTGCCAGAGAGCATTCCGCGCGAAAATAAAACAAATAAATCGCGCGCCTCAGACGTTTACGTAATGGAAAACGAAATAGGATATTGATGCGACGACTTGTTTCTCACGCCGCGCCACGCCGACTACCACTTTCGTTGTTACGAATAACAGCACGGCTTCATCCCCCAAATATCGTCGCCGATACGATCCTCTCGATCCGCCGCGTGTGTGACACAAGCGCGCGCGTTAAGTTAGCGAGGTACAAAACGGTTGTTTCATGTGCGTACGCGTTTTGCCGAGCCGTCTTTCAGACGGGAAAAACCGAGGCGCTGCCTCCTGCAGCCTCGCTACAAGGAGAAATATCCAATCTACTCTTGTCGGTCAAAGGGAAAGTATCCGGAGCAAAAAGGCTGGTAGAATGACGTGAACGCGGCAACGTCGAAGCGGACGGACGAGGGCTGCAGAACGAAGGAGGATGGAGTCTCACTAAAAACGTCTCTTAGTCTTTGGCCTTCTTTGGCCGCGTCGCGTAATTCATTTTGTTACACGTAATTTATTACGTGCTCTAACGGTCGTTCATCGAAGCATGTCGGCGAATTAGTGTTGCTATTAGTCAGTTGCAAGTCGTAGCTGCGCGAATTGTTATTAGCGTTGGCTAGCGAGTGCTTCAGCAGCACTTTTGTTCTTCGCAAACATCGAGATATCTATTGCGTGTTTCAACGGATTGTTGTAATTTCGTAGTCACTTTGAAAGATGTTAAAATCGAGGGCTGCTGGCGCGAGTTTCCCAACGCACCCTCACCCGTCGTAATTCCATTCGCCCTGCAAAATGACGAGAACACGAATACATACGCAGCCTGAGTATCCTCGCGGCATTGACGCACATTAACGCACGTTCGCGCAAACGCGTTCAATAAAAAGACCTTAAGCACCCTCTCGAGCGTATCACGGCGCGCATTTTAGGTGGCAACTTCTTCCCGTTGTTTTAGCCGAAGCACCTGCGTGCACAGATCGTTACTAAATTGCACACCGCGCTCATGCAGGTTTAAAAGCTCACCCGTCCGCGTTGCAGCCTGGACTTGTTTCTTGATACCCGCAGATGCTTTTCGGTGGATTTACAGCCGACAGTACGTACGTACGCAAGTGCTCCGGTGCCACGGCTGGTAGGACTTTACCGGATGGGGGTTTACGGAGTAGAGTCAGAGAAGAGAGAGAGAGAGAGAGGGAATGAGAGATAGATAGACAGAGACAGAGAGGAAGAGAGTCCTCCTGGAGGCAGGAGGCAGCGATAAAACCAGCACCACGGAGGCGCGTCGGCCGGGATGTTTTTAAAACTTACTCCTCCATCCGCCGGCACACCCACACCATTAACAAGTACATACCGGGGATATCCTCTCTTTCTCCACAATTTCTCTCCTTCGCTCTTCTCCTCGGTTCCTTCCTTGCTCTCCCGTCGCCTTCTTTTTCCTCTCCGGCAAGCGGCCTGTAAAGTCTGCTGTGTACTACGTCTTTCGGTCTCATCCTGACAAGAATACACGTCACGCTCGAACAACTCACTCCGCACTCTCTTCCTATCTCTCCTACCGCCTCGCTTCCTTCTCGCCGTTCGCGCCACGTTTCTTCCTCTCGTTCGAGCAGCCAGACAGGGGCGGCTTCGCCACGCCTGGAATCTTTCGCCCGCGAGATTTCGGATCGCGGGGGCTGGCTGGTGCGGCCTAGTCCGTGAGCGGAACCCCCGAAGTCGTTCGCGCGGATTTAAATATCTAAAAACGACGGAGAGGAAGAGAGAGAGAGAGAGAGAGAGAGAGAGAGAGAGAGAGAGAGAGAGAGAAAGGAAGATCGCCCTTTCCGCCGCGCGTTTAGTAAGCCTTGTTTCCCTTTTCTTTTCTCCCGCGTCGGCCTCTCACGCTAGAGCGTCAATCTCCTATCAGACGGGTCCCGGCCTCCATCGTCTTACTGTTAAAAGCCGGGCTTCTTTTCTCTCCTACTCCCAATCTCGTCTCCACTTCCTACACTTTTTGCCGTCTGAAAGCCCGATAGACTTACGACCGCTGTGCGCTTATCTCTGAGTTGCGTGCGAGTAGATTCGTACGAGGGGGTGCTCTCTCGTATAAAATAGCTTGAATTTAGACTGCCGAATCTGTTTTCTTTCTCCCTCCGAACAGACACCCGTTATCTTCAGCTTAGTCAATATTTTGCATCGCTGCCGTATTAGCGGCTCAGTATCCCTTGAGATTGCATACGACGGTTTTCACGACAGCTTTTTCAGCAAACAACTCACTGCATGGAGGTATCGATCTAATGTGTGTATGTTAGTAAACAAAAGGTATTCGTTGAGTGCAAACGTGATGGAAGAGCGGCACGACAACACAAATGAAACGAGAAGACTATATTGAATTAAATGACGACGGAGATATCATTGCGATCAGTCGACCTCGCAAACATCGCGGGGTTTCTCATCTGGGACATTTAAAATGCACGTTTCACCGCCAAGTACCTCTTAACTAAAATTCGATCGGCTCGCGTATTTACCTGCGCGTCGCGCATCACTAACGCAGCGCGGTCCAACTTTCGCGAATCCCCTTAAGCTACGTACACACAGCTAATAGATCAGAC
This sequence comes from Odontomachus brunneus, assembly GCF_010583005.1. NCBI lineage: Eukaryota > Metazoa > Arthropoda > Insecta > Hymenoptera > Formicidae > Odontomachus > Odontomachus brunneus. The sequence goes on along the minus strand of NW_022639615.1, from coordinate 697,185 downwards.
CGCGCGATAATCGGATCCGGCGCGTCGGCGCGCCAATAACGCCATCTCTCCCCCAATCCGGGGGAGCTCTCATTTTTCGGCGGGCGTCTTTAATTAAGATCTTCCGTGGAAATTTCCCTGGCGTATTCGGCGCGCCGAGGGCTCGCCGAAAGCGCCCGCAATTCCTCGATAAACCGTACTGAAAGGAAACTCGTTAAAACCAATCTGCCAGGGATATATATCGACTCGATCATTTTGCACCGTTCGACTCGGCAGCGGGAGTTGAACGCGACGGCGGCAGGGAAAAAAGGGGAATAGCAACGAAGGGTGACCGGGATCAGGTAAGGGACTGCCGAAGGACGAGTAGGAAATGTTGAAGAGACAGCAACAAGAGACGATTGGAAGAAGGGAAGAAAAAAAGAAGAAGAAGCAAGAAATTTTCCAAGGAAGCACGCAAGTACGATGATCAGGGCGGCGGAATCTTATTCCTGATCACATTAACGCTGTTAATCGTCGAGGGGAAGGGGCTGGCGGCGATCTAATTAAAAACTTCCGGTAGCTCGTCCGGTCGATCCTCGAGGCGATTTGCAATTGGCGCGTTCATCGGCGTAGGCGAGCGGACGGGTTAAAATCGGGGACGCACGGCCGAGAGGGAAGTGTATCGGACAGATCCGTCTGTCTTACTCGAGGTCTCTGTCAGAACGGTAAAAACGGGAAAAGAAAGTACAGGATAGATGGAGAAGGACGTGCGATCAAGAACGAGAAGTTGAGTTTAGGAGACAGGGAGAGAAAGAGAAAGGCAAAGATAGAGAGAGAGAGAGAGAGAGAGAGAGAGTCAAGACGAAAGCGGGTTGGATGGAAGCAACTATCAGACGTAGAAAGTGAACGTGGCAGGTCGACCAGGACAGGAGGGTAGATAATTAGACAAGAAACACAGACTCGCTCCGGTCGCCCCCGCTTACCCGCCCGACACAACCTGTTTCATTCGACCTTCTCCCCTTTCAACCCCTTTCCCTTCTTCGTTGTGTCTTCCTGCGTTCGAGCCCGTATCTCCTTTAATTAAATATAAGCGTCGGCCTACCCCTGTTTCGCGCATCTAATGCCGCCCGCTTTCTTCCTTATGTATCCATTATCCTTCAGTATTCTCTCACAGTTTCTTATGTATGCACAAAATGTATTACAGTAATATGTCTATATTACATTAATTATGAGTTACAAAAGCGTATTATCTGCTAACGGATCTGCATGCTATGGCACCTATAACAAGTAGATTATTTTTTAAATCTTTGCTTAATAATTAAAATATTACTTATTGAAATCAAGACTGAAATAAAATGTAGATAGAATATTGAGATAATTGAATATGAAACAATTTCTATATATAAGTAATATTTCAAGCCTCAACGTGGACAATATGTAAATATTTGTAGCCTCATGATATAGTGATATGGTATTATATTCCGAAATTATTCATTAATCCTCCAAGTTCGATAGAGTTTGTAAAATTAACGTAGAATCAACATTCGGATTACGTAGTGCATTCACATGTATTTATAGAAAACTCCCGTACATAGATACATCTTATTGTGTATAACCTTAACTAAGATACATCTTATTAGCACTATTCAAACACATACATTTATTTTCAATTTATTGACATGATGAAAGATAAAAAATACACATATTACATAAAATTAGTTAAAGACGTCTCATAAGAATTCCGCGGTAGAAAGTCACGATCTTGTGTTTAAAACAGCTTGTTTTATATATAGAAATTGTTTCATATTCGATTATCTTAATATTCTATCTACATTTTATTTTTGTCATGTATTTTATTTCAGCCTTGATTTCAATAAGTAATATTTTAATTATGAAGCAAATATTCAAGAAATAATCTGGGTTAATAGTTTTTCCTTTTACTTATGAGTAAATAAAAGAATAAAGTTTCTTTATTCTTTCGTGATTTAAATTTAGATTCAGCACAACAACAGGACTAAACGGAAATGAAAAAAGTGTGTTGACATATTCAAGATGAAACTCACGACTGCAGAAATATTATTAGAGAAATAAATTTCATCGCTTGTGAAACTAAGATATACACAGTTGTAAATTATTAATAATCTTGATTGAAAGCGTAATTAATTATAAATTCGTATTCGTACACCGTTATTCATCTGTTTCGATCGATATCTCTTGTTGTATGAAATAAGTACATATTGTCTGAGATTAATGAATTAATTATATTTATTTATTAGTGATGAATGAATACCGTCTTAAAGTCGATTCCAAATTTCAACTGGAGTATTTCCATATGTTCTCATTGAGTTCACTAAACGTTCGTTAAAATCGAAAACATTCTATATATAAATAATTAGACATATCTGAAATTATACAGGACGTATTGTTGCTCTCAGAGTTTTGCCTTCTTTGTTCTGGCTTCCTCTTTCTCTCTCCCTCCTTCAGATCTACTACCCAGCTCCTGACTGCTTCGAATATTTTTACTCGAGATATTAACATTGCCACTCGCACGAGTACGATTCGATCAGAATTTAACGTGTGTTAAATAATACGATACCGAATACGCGCGATTATAAATATTTCAATAGCCGGCAGCGAAATATTTTAAAATAATCCGACGAGAATTGAAAACAACGTATCAATACGCACAATCCATGTCGCAAAATGTAGTTCGTCGACTCAAAACGTAGTGACAGTCATGGATTTGTAATGGGACCTTCTACAATAAATAATTAATCATAAGCCGCAAATAAATTGACAAATAAATCACAGTCGATTATTTTTGAAAATAATAAATTGAGTAAGTTATACATAATTAATATATTGCTTGTTAAAGTAAAGAATAAAGTTTTTAAGTGTAAATATAAAATACCGAGATGGATCGAATGTTAAATAATCGTGATAGTAATATTCTTTATTCTTCAACATATTGATTATTACTTTCGTAACTTTTTATCACTAATTACTGATTAAGAGCTATCAACGTGTGCTCAAGTAGTTATTTGTAACGTGTCAGTGCGATTTGGCGTTTCATGTTCTCCTCGAATTACCAGCGACTCGGTAGTAACAATTATCCTAAAAGGGTGGCGCAAAACTTCAAAATCTCGATTAGCGTTGCCACTTTCCAGGCTTTCCGAAGTGAATAATTGTTCGTTCTTGCGATTTGTCGTTATCGAACTTGATTCTATGGAATCCTTGCTACTACCTACCGACGCTCTACTTAACGACGTGTCATTAAGATCGATTTGTTTCGCGAAGTTCGTAACTAAGCCATTTCCTGAACCAGCTTTTGGAATAGCAACTGCCGAGGTGTCGTTCGAACTTTGCGATGAAATCGATAGATTTATTCTGGGAGTGTTTTGCCTCGTACTATCGACAGAGTACGGCTTGATACGTATTCTTCGTCGTTCTCTACCTCGGTCCGAATCTATCAGAGCTTGACTTGCTACCTTGCCTAGATTCGTATCTCGATACTCTGAATAATAACCATTAGAAGCGTGCTTAAAATCCTCATAGCCACGTCTTCTTTCTTGGTGTATCCCCATCCGATTGTCACCCGCCGCGTAATAAGACGATGACGACGCACCGTTGAGACGCTTCGTCGCCTCGAGATCAACACTCGTACGATCAACGTTGCGATTGTTCCTGAGAAATCCGGCGACTTCCGTATTATCCCCCGGGGGAGATATCCCATGCCCGTTGTCCGCCGGCGACTCGAGGAAATTCTCGATCGATCGTCTGTGCGTGTTCAAGGAGTCCAAGACCCTGCGGAATATCCGCTGGTAAGTTTGCCCATCGCGTTCAGGGATAGCTTTGTTCGAGTGTGCCGCTTGACCCGTCGTGAACTGCGTCGACGTTGGACGATGTGAGACGGAAGATACCACGGAGTGCGTGGCAGTCGACGAAGGATCCACCGGCACTACGTGAACCAAATGCTTACGATCTCGTTGATCGATTCCCAGGATCAATTTCGGCGCCAACTGATTTATCACATCGTCGTTCGCGATGATATCGGTGAAATCGTGGTCAGTCCGAGTGCTCGTCGCGGATTTTTCTGCAGGTCTCGGTCGAGGATGCCTCGGTCGCCGGGTACTCAGGAATCCGTTTTCAGATGACTCCTCTTGTGCGGTCTTCTCGGTGCTTGTGTTCTCTTGGACCTTGACGCGATCATTTTGCCACAGAATCTGGCTTTTCGCAGCGAAGTCCCGTTCCGTCAGCCGCGAGAGATTCTTCGAACGATGATGTTGCCGAGAAAAACTGTTTTCCAGACTGGCCGAGGAATCTGGGTCGTTGTCTTGGTGTGTTCTGATGACAGAGAGCACTACTCGTTCTCCCGGGGACGTCACGTAGACGTAGGAATTCGGCCAGAGATTGCTCGCGTGGAAGTACCCGTCTGCCTGCGGCATTATCGTTAGCTGAAGATCGTGCCGAGGCGGGTCAGACGCTGGCAGCTGCTTGACCCTCCGCAGGATCCACTTGAATGGGGGATTCCTTTGCGCGACGCACGGCTCACAGTCCACGCATCCGTCCTGGCACAACATCCAGTGGCCGTTGGGCAAGTGATAGACGTTGCCGCGCGACAGAACGACATTCACGTCGTCGTTCGAGTACACGGCGACCGGGCCGCCGTAGAAGGAAGCGTCCAGCGGACGCCTGTGGGGTACATCGGCATCCGCCGGCGACGGCGTGACCGACTTGAGGATAACCTCGCGAACTATGTACTCCCAGGGTGGCACGAGATGCCACGGAAGTGGCGGCACCGCGGGATTGTATCGCTGCTGTTGTTGCTGCATTTGTTGACTGAACAGCTGGCCGTAGCTCAGAGTGAACAGGAGCAACTGTAAAGAGACTTCAGTTACAAACATCGTGAATATTCCTGGCGAATATCGCGAATTTCGCGTATTTAATATCGTGTATTTACACCAACAGCGTACCAAAAGTACCAATGCTTGAACAATATCACTGCCTAACACTGAATATTCTTATTGTGTTAGTTCTAGATACAAATATTTAAACTTTCAATGTAGAGAGAGAGAAAGAGAGAGAGAGAGAGTAGAGTATATGTATATTTTCCATATATATATATGGAAAATATACATATATTCTACGTTGAAAGTTTAAACATTCGTATTTAAAAATTAAAACAATGTTCAGAGTTAGGTAATATTATTAGTATTTAAATATTGATACTTTTACCTTATAGTATAAGTTTTTAGGACTTGATGTTTCGGGATCGCGGCGGATAGAAAAATTATCGTTCGATGCATTTTGAATGCTGCGCTCACGTGTGCTATCTCGACCTAGTGCTAGTATCGAGACGATCGCGAAATAATAGTGGAACGCAACCTGAGCGAAATTCGCGTAACTATAGATAAACCAATATTTCCGTTGAATATTCTAAGCGAACTTGTAGACCGTGTTAGTTATGCAGAGCAGGCGAGAACTGTGAAATTAAGTTCATCGTGAACAGATTGACGATAAAGACGCAAATATTTGAGAAGTTATACGGTACGTTAATTTTGTCGAATATAAACGACACTTTAACGTCTTCCGCACTCACCATAGTTAGCGCGACGTACTTCCCCTTTAAAGTATACATCATTTCGTACTCGCGATCACAGTCACACTGTCGAGACGACCGGGAGAATCGTGAAAGAAGACAGAAAGAGGCTGTCCCTCACTTGCCTGACGAGTAAATCATACGAACGGCGTTACCCGGCTGTGCTATCGAATGTCGAGATGTCCGGCTAGATATCGGCCGTCAAGAATGCTGACATTACTCACGGCTAAACATTCACCCAGCGATCAAACAACGTAACTCAAACACCGCCGACGTCGGCTTTATCACGGGTAATTCGAGAACGCAGCTATACTGATGTAGCGTAATCACAGCTGAATCATTCATACGAGAAACTGCACTAGCTTCTTTAGATTTCGCCAGATCTTAAACTGTAAGAAAAAGAGAAACAAATTCAATTCATAAACAATTTTCAGCGGTTAATTATTTTTGCAACGCTATTAATTTTCACGTTCAAAAAATTATGTTCAATTTTCTATTTAAATTTGACTTCGTTGAATTTTATTTAAACAATTCAACTTGAACAAATTATTCATCAATCAAGTAACCGCGCGAAGGTGTCGCCTTCATTACCGAATATTGCAAAGGTATCGTTTTCATATTAGTAGCAAAAAAATATGATCTTATTTTTAGCAGAATTCTCTTATATATGGTTTCAAAAGGCTTCTTCTAAAACCAAAAAACGAAAAAATTCTAATATTTAAAAAAAGAATTATAATTATACTATTTCTTGTAATTCCATATTCTAAGCGAAAACTTTTACCAAAAGAGTATTCTTCTTCTAATGAAGAGGGATAATATTGTGTTCAAAATATTTTCTTTTTAGTTTTAGAAGGATCCACTTGAAGCTATATGCAGCTATAAGGTGTTTGACACAAAATATCTCGTGCACATGTAAATTATGTCAAACAAAAAAGTCCTTTATCATTTTGCAAATAACCACATAAATTTTTTAGTTACACCCTCTATATAACTTCGAGAGGACTCCTCCAAAACCAAAGGGAAAATATTTTAAGCACAATATTATTTTTCCTCATTAGAAAAGAAATACTCTTTTAATAAGAGTTTTCGCTTAAAATATGTTATTACAACGTGTATTATTTTACAACATATATTACTATTACACTGCATTACGTATGTTACATGTATGTGATGTCATTTCCGAACGGCATCGAACGGAAATCGAATCAAACTTTGTGACTGACCCAATACTTGAAGACTTCCTGTTAGAAATGTAGAAGGTTCTTTAAAACGAACGAAAGTTTCTTTAAAACGAGCAGATCGATTATAAAAGCATATCGATTCTGCTGAGCCGAAACTTCATCGAACTTTCTTTTGGGATAACACTCGTTTGTATTATCCCTGATTCGTGGCTCCGATAAACTGGTTAGGAAATACGATGATTTTAATTCCGTTCCCAACATCGCTACCAGAGGATTCATCATCGTCGCGGGATGGATATGCGAGCGATATAAATACACGATCGAGCTGACGTTGATCGTATCTGGCTAACGGAAACGCTCGAGAATATCATATCCGGGGACTCGATAAAATATATACGGCTCGATGTAATCTGCGATAGTATAGCTACCTTGATTCTATTTCACGATTCGGTCTACCGGCCACGTGCAGTCAGATAAACCGGGCTTGTTGGTGGAGAAACGACGCGCGATGAATTACTGTTTCATTAACACGCCGCATCGGTACTGTATGATTAACGATGGAGATGATTGAAAGACACGGATATGAACGGACGCGGATTATGGCGCTCGATTCTTCACGGCATATGGAATTATATATAAATTACGCTGCGAGAGAAATTTTTCTGACATTGGTAACGTCCCAGGTAGAATAGATAGTCAATCTAACGTCATTTGAACCAAAAAATGACGTAAATTTGATCAATATTTGGTCATAATGACGTCAGATTGGTATTATTTTCTACTATCTGTTCTACCTGGAGTTGTACTTCTCGTTATGACTGATAATGTGCGCAAATTTTATGAACTGTTTTATAAATTGCAACATATCCGTTTATGATAATTATAAACTATTTTTTTAATATTAATTTATTAAAGAACGTTACGCAAAGAAAACGAGGTGGTAATACTTTGACGATACTAGATCTACTATTTTACCTACGAATATAACGAAGAGAAAGAGTAGTAAAATATTAGAAGCTTTTTGGAAGAAGAAATAAAGGTATATATTATAATACAAGCATCCTCCAAAAGGGTACACCACTTACCAATTATATGTGTGGCGCCAACTGTGGATATATGGACGGAACTTCACCACCCTTAGCGTAGCGGGTAAGGGATGAATGTAGGTACGCAAGTCGCGATCGATCTTGAAAGCTGTCAACCTCATTGAATAACCAAACTTCACAAATGGGAAGTTACAGTTAATTATGATTCTCACTTGTAATTTTTAAGAAATCGATCGCGTGAAAAATGACCACGGAAGTTGTGCAAAAATCACCCTTTGTAGATAACGCGGATGTCGTCAGCCTGCAAGTTTCTCTCCCACAGCTGCTCAATCTTGCTCTGGGAACTCCAGAAGTGAAACAATAATGACGAAATGTAATCATCCGTACATGGGACAAAAAACTGATGAAATTATCGGTTCCAGGTTGGCGCAGTCAATTTCAATATCCTTCATAATTTTCTCCAAGTCTTGTTGCATCAGATAGATTTGCAGGCCACTAAAGTGGAATATCGCGGCGAGAGCGCGAAACGTATAAAAGTACGAAAATGACCGTAAACTGGATGTATAAACAATGCGCTATTTCGCATACGTTTACGCGAGCATTGTTACAGACGATGGTGGCGTCCTTAAAACCAGGACCTTCCCTTCGTCTTCAGGAGTACAGTATTACCGACGGTGCCGGTAAAGTATCCCAACGAACTCCAGAAACCGATGGGACGAACATCAATGTATTCGCGGAAGGTACAGGACTTACGACTTTAGAGCTTTGTATATTTTTATTAATTTATTACAAAAATAGATTAGCTATGCCACAGCAGGCGGATTTTTAATTCATTTTACACCCAATCATCCCAATCAGTTGAGGATGACTTGAAAGTAACAAAGGGTGTGAAGCAACAAGTAAGTCCTGGAATAGATCCCGAAGCTCAAACTGTTATATTCGTGGAACCCGTCGTAGACGGTTCTACTCCTACGGCATTGGCGTTTAAACAACTCGAGCAATCTGTATGTGGGACAGATAAGTACCACCTATCTTTTAGTAACGATAGAAGATGATGTAGTAAATTAATGCTGACAGGTGAAAGAGCTGCAGCATCAATATCAAGCTCTGAAAGATTTATCCACTACTCCGGAAATGATAGAGCGTCTAAAACGCAGAATGACTGATCCTGTCACTGATATGTGGCAGTTTATCAACATCAATAAAAGACTGGAGGCTAGCGAACAAGGTATCAATAAGGTACTGCTTATTAGTCCCGTAAGCTTCTCGCGAAATTCAATGTCGATGCAACAGTGGAGAGTAAAATGTTTAATGTAGAGCGGGAACACGTTAAGCTGTTTATTTTAGCTGACGACAATGCTACAAGATGTAATGAAAGATGGTGTCTACGTAGCCGCGATAGCGGATATTCCGTCGTTTAACAGTCGATTGGATGAACTCGAGAATAAAGTCGCCAAGGTGGAGCAAGAGTTGGATAATATTCGAACGATCGTCGATATTTTAATCGAAAGTAAGCCAACTGCTGATGGTGTAGACATCACACGAGAACCTGCAGCGGCAACAGAAATTGCGGAGACCGACGAAGCGATTGTACCATCTCGCGAAAAAGAAGAAATCACGGAGGAAGTCCGTCGCAACGTTGCTGCACTGGAAGCAGTTACGCTTCAAGTACAACGAGAACCGCGAGATTTTAATGAGGAAGTTGCGCGTACGTCTGTTAGATGTTAATTTAATATTCGGGTTCTTAAATATATCATTCTATTATTCAGATGTACACGTTCTTTAAGTAGAAATGGAGGCACCTATAACAACAACTGTTGTGACCTCGCTACAGCCTGCTAGTACAGAGCATCCTAATGCGGCAGAGAGGGTTGACATAGAAAGGTCAAAGATTGATAAGATAGGCAATGACATGATGTTACGTTTGGAAGCTATGGAGGCGACGCACAGCAAAGCTTTAAGCGACATTACTGGACGCTTGGATAAATTAGAGAAAGAAGTCGGTGATTTGCTAGAGAAAGTGGATAGCGTGCAAGTAACGGGCAGGATGGACGACATTAACGAGCTTGTTGCAAAAATACAAGAGATTCAAACGGACATGGAGAGATTTGCACAAACTGCGGATAAGCTGCTTGATGATAAGGAAAACCGTGAAACGTATCTTAACGTACGCGTTTCTAAAAGTAAAAGGAAAGAAATCAGTTGAATTACCACGAAATGTCACTCACTTTTTGCGTTAAGCGGCAAATTAATGTGCAAGGCCAATGTTCATAGTCGAATCTTATATTTAAGATTGTCTTAAGTTTATCTTTAAATACTCTACAGCTAATGTGTAAAATAATTCGTATCTGAAGATAAACTTAAGACGATCTTAAATATCTGATCTGATTATGGGTACGATTCGTTACATGCTGCAAACGCTTTGAAACATTTAAAAGACGTTATAATTGGTTTTTATAGGCGCTTTAAAACATTTGCAACGTTTACGATCACACCTCATGAATACCGTCCTAAAAGTTATGTTCAATTTTTTTCGAGCTATCATATTTATCGCGGTTATTTTCACGCTAACAGACACTGCTGGAACAAATAGAAATTCTAAAGACCATCAAAGCGGATAAGGAAGATCTAGAAGATGCTTTGGCCGACAAAGCGGATGCTCAAGTGGTGAGCAAAAAGGTATAAGATACTTTTCTAATTCTCACTTTCGATATGGATTACACAGAGGATATCAGATAGACCATATTATAGGTGTCACACGATCAATTTGACGCTGCCTGCGATGACCTTGCACGCGGCCTCATGGAGGCTGTGGACAAATTAAATAAGCAAGAATCGATTTGGCAACAAGCGCTGGACGAGCTGCAGAACGAGATCGCGAGCAAGGTTGACAAGATTGAGATAACGCCGTTGAAAGACTTGATGAACACTCGACTAAAGTCGCTACAAGAGAAACTGAAAAGCATAACCGAGATGAGACGCGAGAGCGAAGCAGCCGGCACGAAAAAGATGCTTAGGTAGGCGATTTCAAAATCGCTTACAGATAAGATTTGAGCCAGCTCGCGATATGGACTCTTTCTCTTCATGATTTATTCAGAGACGTTCAGTGCATATCGTGTGATAAGGACGTCGTGATGAAAACGGAGGAAGTCTGCGAATTCCGCTTCGAACCGTTACCCTCCACCAATAGTACGAGACCATACTTAACGTACAAATTAGATCAAATTAGAAAACAACAAAGAAAACCACCCCACAGCAAAAACATGATCCAATTTGAGGCTGCGATGCAAGAAACTAAAAGAATGAAATCGCTGAAGGAGGAGGCGCCCGCGACGACTCCTCGGTGATCAAATTCGTAAAATTTTATTCTCTTATAATGAAAAAAGTGGATAACATAAATTAATATAAACTTATTACGACTCAAAGAGAGTAGAACATTTCTTTAAGTCTTTCTCTCTGTTGAAACTGTCAATTGTTTCAAATAACTCACGAGATTTCTAATAATAATACAATACGTACAATAAGTAGCATTTTGAATTTAATAACTTTTACTAGAGATTATCTCTGTAATCGGTACTGCGGCGGTAGTCATACAGTCACAACTCCTCAGCAACGAGTTCTGCGAACAGCACATTTCTTGACTCAATGGGGACCCGAAGTGGTGCAATTATCCGAAGGTTTGATAAAAGGAAAAGACGATAAAATGTATCGGGGTCGCCTGGCGACGTGCAAACAGAACACCTGCGAGTCCATTTGTTGGGAAAATCAGATTAGCGATGAGACTCGACCTCAAGTGCCCGTCGAAATATATATTCTCGTTATTCTAAACGATTCGTTTATTCATTTTGTTGTTAAATTATACTACTTCATTATTTTAGCCTCCTCACGTTCAGGAACGTGCGCCATCCGCTTTGGCGGCACCTCGTAAATCTCTTCCGTCTCGACGAAACGACGTTACACCCAGTAAGTGAATAACGTAAGGGAAATTTCATCACACGTAAGGGAAATTTTCCTTAATGATTTGACTAAAAGCCTATATTTTTTCCTAACGTTTTATTATTCCCAGGAAAGCCGGATTCGAGGAAACCGTCGAAAGAACCGGAAATACCGAAAATACCATCGACACAACCGGTGTGTATTTTGTCAAAAAGAAATATTAACACAAAACTAGAACTTAATTATTGATTGTACCGAAAATGTGCGCTTCACGTAAATCTGCATTCCGAAAATACCTTAATCATATTCGATTTTACGTAGATTGAGGAAGTGCAACAAATAACATCGCCGAAAGAAACCAACGATTACTCAATAATCGCTTCAATTGGCCCTCAAGATGAAATCATCTATGAAATAAACGCGGCGGCGGAACAACACATTGAATAATGCGAAAATATATATAATCTAATCGACACTAATATTTTTAGACACTAATTATTAATATTTTCACTTCTTTTTTCCCTTTTGATGAAAACCGTGATATGTATTATACAATTTTGAAATTCTCTCTATTTGAATTTGTATTATTATTTTTTCTTATAATTTCTCTTTTCTTTTTATTTTTTATAAGTTTATTCTTTTATTCTAGTCTAATAATAAAATAAAATAAAATAAATAAAATAAAAAATAAAATAAAATAAATGCACTAAAGCTATAGAATGAAACAAGATATAATTCTGATGTGTGTGTGTCTTGCAAAATATTTTTTTTCTAAATAAGCCTGACATCATTCAGGAAATGCTTCAAACGTTACTTTATGAAATTAGTCAAGTGAAGTAAATAAATGGAGCACCCGATCAAAATGTGGAGTTATTAAATATTTTATTATTAAGAGAGATTTTCAGAGTACACAAGACTATCTAGTGAAGTCGATTTGGAACATTGGTGGTTCGCTTCCGTGAAACAAAAATATTGAATCGCACTTCACATATTACACATCTTACGAGACCGCGTCTCGCTATTGCACATCGCCGTCCAAGATCCGCTCACGTAAAGGGCGTGCACGACGCTCTCAAAGTAATTTCATTGGACTCTCCTCGCTTCGCTCTGCCCGATCTTATATCATACACAACCTACAAACGACTATGCGCTAGTGTTTCTTTCGTAATAATATATATTTATGTATATGTATACGCCAGATCTAAGTGCTACTTCATACAAATTTCAAGGTACAGGAAGTATCTACAAGTTAGTTAGTCTACCACATAACATTACGTACTGCTTTTCGATAAGTAGTAATATTAGTCTACGTATACGAAGTCTAATGTTATCATCGTACAGGGTTACAGCTCTATGATCTCGCGATCAAATCAACGGTATACAGAAACCACCGGTGAGATCATCACCCAATGACACACAATGCACAATAAATATAATATGTATATATGAAATAAATATATAGAGATCGTAGCTTCTTCAATGATTAATCCTTGAATGATCGGGCTCATGTACGGGGACAATATAATGTCTTAAACGTTAACATGGATATGCATTATCGATTACAGTTAATAATACTGGCAGCTTAAAGTACGACGTATAAACTATGCTCAACCTAATTGGACGCGAGAGTAGGGAGTGCCTCGCGCGCTCGTAAATTCAAGTTACTCCCGTGATCGGATCAGGAAAAAGAGGTCTGCGTTTTAATTAGGAAACTATGACGCACCGTATGCACTATTTGCGCTAATCGAGCCAGTTGAACGAGTCTATCGGCTGTTCTAAGTGATGTGCTGGCACTCGCTACCCGCCGTAGATTCACTCTCCTTCTCTACGTCTACTTAATATTAAGCAAAACCACTTTGGCGACAGCTCGCGCAGCGGCGCCAACGAAAATCCCGTTCACAACCACCGCGCGCGAATCGCACGGTATTCCTAACTCGAAAAATTATTGTAACACCACGGACGTCTTGTCATTGCGCCTAACCGACGCGTCGTTGCTGGCTACATAATATAATATAGCGAGATTAATTATTTTATTATCGTTATTATCGTTACGCGCGTGCGGGCGAGGGAGCGCCGGCGCGCGCGAACAGGGGGAATTAAGTAACAGATCACAGGTGAAACTAGGCTATCTCTGTAACAAATTAATATCACATGAAAAAATATGTATCGGTTGCATACTATCGCAAAAATCCCCCCCCCCCCTTCCCACGAGTCAGGGACGACTGTCGGACGGATGACTCGGATGACGAGCCACCGATTATTCGCATTGATTGACCTCAATCGTCTCTTTCCACTGGTCTGCGCGACTCCTCGCGAAAACACGCATTATCTCATCTTCTAACTCTGTATTTCTCATCGAAATCACGAGAAACCTTTGTCTCACTGCTGCTCGTCTCGTTCAGTACTCGTAACAATTCGACCGAGTCGAAGTTTTGCTTCCACACTAATCCTTCATGTTCTCCAACTTGAAATGTCAATAAGGAATCTCCAAATATAACATTATATACATCATTACTATACCTTGATGCTATAAATGTACTTACTGCCGTTTTCTTCACCTTTCAGACTTCAAGAATTATTTATTCGAGTATTATTTCATTATTTCAATATTCTATCTTTCAGTATTTTTATCTTTATTCTTAATTTTAATAAATAATGTTTTAATTACGTAACTTACTCAACTGCCAATTTTAGTATCAAGGGATAATATAGTCTGTATAGTGTTATACTTGGAGATTCTATACTGGCGCTTCCAGTTTGATGAAAAACCTGTAGAATTAATGTAAAACCAAAATTCTTACTCGTACACATCACTTACGCTCTCTTATTTCTTTAAATTTAATAATCGCTTATTAACGACGACGGATAACTAAACCCTGACTAAACGATTACGATTAGAAGTAAAGTTTGGCATTTTCTTCGCGCTCACCGTGCGCCACCATCCAGCTGTCTACAGCCCGTTCGCTCTACATTCCGCGGCTGAATATTAGGATTAGTTTTACTTTGGCTTCCGGAGCTCGCGCCATGTCGGGCTGTCGTTGCGCGACATTCCCTTCTAAACCTAAGTACATATTACCCCTGTTCTTACTTAAATTACCGATTCATAAAGCAGCGCTTCTGATCCCATCTAGAGTTCTCTTTCGTAGAAAATCCGCGCGTGTGACCGCGAATTTGAGGAACAACCGTTTTAATTAACAAGTTGACAAAGCAGGGAAACGCCCTCGAGAACATTCTCGCGTATACTTTTCAGAATCGTCGGTCCCGAATCTTATCTTTTGTGAATGTTACTGTCAGCAAACTGTATCAAGTGGTAGTTCGTATCCGCCTCAGTATCTCTTTCTCTCTTTCTCTCTCTCTCTCTTTCTTTATATCTTCCAAACTTCCGCTTCAAAAAAGAAAGGGCATTCCTAGTATCGCAATGTTCACTCTACACTTCGTGCCGCGGTGCATGTGTCTGCCTATGAGGTAGGTTTGCGCGATGTTTCGAGGAAGACGAAGCGCGTCCATCGATCTCCACGCTCCCGAGAGTCCGGATATACATTTCGCCGTTCCTGCCAACTCTAATCCTATTGCGCGACTAAAACTTGGACTCGGCCATAGGCATGTGAAGGTACAGCGTTGTCGAAAAAAACAACGACGGATGATGATGACGGTACTATGTCGTGGACACTGTGGAAGCTATCTAATTCTGAGCGACCTGAGATGATTCTTCATGCGTGCACGTTATAACTTTGGTTTTCTCTTGGCCTCTCGCAACCAATCTCTCACACCGAGTCGGACGTTGTCGCCTTTGATCGATCGTGTATCAGCTTCACTCCCATTCACCTTTTTATACTTTTGTACTGTATTCGTATCCCCTCAATCTCAATGCCATTATTGTCCATTATCTCTTACGCTTTTCGCGCGGAACGGTACGCTCGATCGGAATGCGAATTGATACGGAGGATCCCGCGAAAGTCGAACAAGTCAAAAGCACGTATCGCGTATCTCGGAAGACTCCCTCGTTCGGAGAATAATATTCCCTACGGGTGTGTGTGCGCACATCCCGTCTCGCCGAAGCTGTCAAGCTCGTTCGTTGCAACCGCGCTATTTTCGGCACTCGTCGGAAAAGTAAAAGTGGGTTATCAAAAGAGTTACAGCGCCTTAAACGGCGCTACGATAGATGCGCTACAAAAGCTGAGCTATGACCGGGTGTAGGAGACACATGTGCTCGGCACCGCGTATCGGAAGACGATTCACGCTGAAATGACGGACCATTTCCGGTATGCTCTCGAACGGTTTGCTGAATTGTCCCAGAATATAGGCGTTCAGCTCCTCGTTCTTCTGAATGCGCATATGCATAAAGCCGCGAGCGCTCCTGCAACAATTACAAAGGGTTAATTACGCGAGTGATCGCTTTCGAAGGGAGTACATGCGCCGAAAAGAAGAATTTGATTGGATCAACTGATTTCTGATTAGCGTTCGAATGTCCGAACTTTACTGAATTTCTGAATCGTTTAGATTTTAATTAGATTAGGAAGTTTCAGGAAATAGTTAATCCAAGCAAACTTTTTTCCATGTGTAATGTTCAATGATCGCGTCGCGACTTGGATGATTAAGCAACTGCGGTTCATTGAACGACGTAATATTTATATACGTTACTCACTTCAAAGACAGAGAATAGTCTTGTTTGGTCGATTCACTGTTCCTCACCAGATAACTTCCCTCTCGTAGAAGTCGTAGGACAGCCTCTGCCTCGATTCGCGTGATAGAGCCGTGATACCACCTGAAATGAGGGAAGGATCTTCGTTTGAATTTCGTGTATGGAAATGCGGCCGCGAAGAACGGTGGAAATACCTCGCGAACAGTGCCACCCGAAAATTCAAAGATGAACGAGTGCGCGAACAAGAGTAAGAGCGTGTAACCTTGAGACTGCTAACGAGCTCATTAGCGTAGCGGCTCTCGAGCCAAGCCAAAGCCACCGCTCGCCAAGACGGCGCGTAAAAATGTTTACAGTTCCGTACACGACCAAAGGTTGCGTCGGCACTCACCCTTGCCTCTCTAATGGAAGCTCCACATCGACCAGATCGGCCGATCCTCGAACTGTACCGATTTCCAAGGGCAAGCCGAGGTTCAGGCCGCCGGGTTTCTTCGGTGCCAACTGACTACTCGCGTTTCCCTCCGTGCCAGGCGCGTTTCCACTGGCGTCGAGATTCAGAGTCATCTTCGGGCGCGCCAGACCGCCGCCTGAAATGAGTCACCCGGCAGTTAGACGTACTCCGCGAAGCTTCCAACAGTAAACAACGATGATATACCGTATAGTGTATCGTATAGAGCTGGCTGCAATCTCTCGCGACGGACTTTACGACCCCTTCATAATTGCTACGAATCAGAACTCCGATATGTCGGGACACGCTCGCATAACGGGGTAGATTAAGCTGTCCACGGAAAATTATTATGGGAGCGTTGACGTGTGCTCGTCACTATCGCTTATCTACCCTTGCCTGAGATACCACGATCGAGATTGGATTGAAATACAACGCAACGTTGATATTCAGCTAATAATTATTATTAGGGGAAAGGGCACACGGTATAACAAGAACTCCTAGTATTAGCAAGATAATACCACGATAAATCATTGTTAAATTAAAATAAATTTCAGGAGAAACAACACTATATATTAATGTGAGTAATAGCATTTGTCTTCTGAAGGACTATCGGACCTTCTAAAGCCTGTCTTACAAAGTGAATGTTTACACGTGCCACCCTAAAGTGACAAGCCACTCCAGCAAGAAGCTTTGCTCCCATCCAATTTTTCACAGAGGCATCTTTCAACTATGATAATATCAGTCAGTCAGTCAGTCAGTCAACCAATCAGTCAGAGGGTTCCCCGTGAACGATAATGACCATAGAAAGACGCGTGAAGGAAGCACCCTTGTATACCCTACGGTGGGGCGTTAATTTCATTTATTGGCGCAATCTCTTAGCGGTTGACTTTTCGGACGCGGTACATGACGCAGGTACTACAAGATTGCTCTGACAGGTGTAACGTCGAGTTAGCCTCTTCCGCGGCTTAACGTGCCCAGAGGGCATGCCGGAATGCCCCGTCTGACACGTATGCAGATACATAGGGTGTCTCGGGACTATCAGATAAATTGAGGGCGAAGAATCGATATTTGCGGGGCTTACTCAGTGTCGACCAGATTGCAAGACCGGCCGAATTTCAGGAAAAAAATTCCATTCTTCATTTCATGTACGGGAAAAAGAATGCTGTTGGCTCAATAGAATTGGTCAGCAGTGCCGAATAGATTTTCTTGCAATGCTAATGTTATTGAAATTAATATAATCCCAGCAAACACAACGTTACATGTAACACACATGTTAGTTATAATTTCCTACTCAACAATGTAACTGTTATATAACATACGTATTATATAACAGTTATATTGTTGAGTAGGAAATTACAACTAACATGTATGTAACGTTGTGTTTGCTGGGATCATTGTTTCAACATTTAAACGACAAGGTAAAATTATGGGTTATACTCTCTAAAGTACAATCAGTGTATTTTTCATTGAAACGTGCTATACTTATAATTGGTGGTTCAATTAAAAGTATAGCACCGCAATCAATAAAAATCTGAAAGAATAGTAGCGACTGTTCCTATTATTGATGCGGAGACAGATAGTGTCATTGCCAAATCGCATGGAAGCCGGTAATGCTGTCGCAAAATGCAGAAAGTTGGATCTAACATATAACGCATTTGTACTGTATAGATTTTGCAATGAAATCTTACATTCACTGGTTAAGATCAGTGAAATATAAGATGAAGCTATTGAATTAAGAAAATTTATTTCAACTACGGCACTGTCAACCAATTCTGTACCAACACTGCACCAATTCAACAGCATTTTTTCTGTATACCAAATATACTTCATATTTATATGTAAAAGTATAATTTTTAATTGCTGTGGTTTTTCATGAAAGTATAACATAGAATTTAAGGTTATGTAAGAAAAATATCGTAATTTACAATAAATGTGGACTGAGAAAAAGACGCTTTGCCAAATGTGTCGTAGAATTCATGGCGGACGGTGAATTCTCGAGCATTCCGTATACACGCATCAAATTACTGTGAAAGGAGGATCCGAAAGATCGCGGCTATCTTCCACGCGCCATTTCTATTCAATTCCTCTTTGCGAGATGCACGTTTCGGGAATGGTTAAACATTAACAGCGGCGGACGGCTAGCGCGTTACTCGACGAGATTGGGTGCGTCTGTATTATTAAATTCAATCTGGCGATCGGCCGAGCAGATTTATCCGGCCGACTCTCCCCCACTTCACTCCGCCGACTACAACGCCGTAAACGCTTTTTCTCTGCTTTGTCTTTGCCGGAATTTTTCTCCCGTGGAACCAGCCCCGTCCTTTGTACATCATCCACCCTCACGGTAATCTCTCGTCTTGACACTCGTATCCTTATTCTCTCCCTCTCCCTCCTCAGACTGTTTTAATATCCGTCCCTAGCGGAGATACGTCTCAATCAATTTCTTCGTGGGCTTTCCGACTACCGCGTGCTCCCGCGGGAAATGGGGAGCACATCAGGATGCTTCAGCGGTGGATCGTACGCAGGTACATCGAGGACACGAGTAAACCCCGCCGTCGTGATGATCACGATGGTGTGCGAATCCAAAGCAACGCTTGTTTGCTCTAAAACCGTCTCCGTTGTGCGAGCCTCCGCAAACGATGTTTCGCAGTGCCGTGCAGTGAAAAAGGGGCAGCGATTGCGCAGGATGAGAAGTCGAAGAAGAGGGAGGTAGCCGGTGGCTGCCGAGAAGGCGACAAATATTCCTCCGATGCGAGACACGTGACGTGTCGCCGCAAAAGTCCCCGGGGAAATTCTTGGTCAGGAATAAAGCCGCGTGGACGGCGGAGACGCACGGGAAATCTCGCGGGCATCCGTCGGGTTCGCGAGAGTTCGCCCGCGCATCGAGAAGACAGGGATACGGAACTTTTAATTCCCCGCGAAAATCAGGACATATTGGCGACGCGTTTCGTCGGACGTCTCGGTGGCTGGGATAGCTCCGAGCGGCAAGTCGAGCAACCCCGCACCAACGATTCGTATTTATTGCCGAGCGAAGGAGATCGAGGGTGGAACCCGCCGCAGAGATTTACGACGCCAGCGAATTTACGGCCCCGGGGAGCCGGCATGTCAAATGCGCCTGGGAAGGAGTCAATGGCGATTCCATTGAGTGCCAAGGCGCTATTAAATGGAAGATGGCACCTTGCAGCGGACATAGTCACATAGCCGCCACTGCGAACAACATAGTTTTATGAGGATACGGCTTCGCGAACGCGCGGTTGGAGGTGTATCGAGGCGAAATCGTTACTTCGCCAATATAAAAAATTTTAAGAAGACCCAAAGCGAATGTACATAATTATGTAGACTGGGTCTTAGAGAGTTCAAATGACTGCGTATTCTCATCGCCTGTCGTCATTTGTGTGTTACAAACGCAAGAATACCGGCCATAGAAAGTTTGGGCTCACAAGGAACGCCAGTCACGATGATTCCGCGATCTAGAGAGCTTTGCGAGCGCGTCTCGACCGTCTCAGCTTGCTTGCATCGCGTTGTTACGTGGCGACTTCGTTCATCCCTCGAGGAAACATCGTGATGGTGCCGAAATGCCCAAACAACAGATGCGAAACGCCGGGATAGGCCGGAGATCTCCGCCAACAGATGTTGCAGTTACACGCCCTTGAGCGCCTCTATCCCTCCGTCGACGAGTCCTTATCGACGCGGCAGCAAACACTTCGGACCTGCTCGGAATGTTTGATACGTGCTCGATCCTCATGAAATATGAAGTACGATAGGCGCACGTCGAACGTTCCCGTCGAACGATTCGGATAGTTCTCGTGCAATTTGTCCGGGGATAACCAATACTTTGGGTTCGTACCGGTCGTGATAACATTCGTTATTTACGGAATAACTCTTATATCCACTTGAGACTTTCATCTATATTCCACATACACACACATACACGCATACAATCCGGTATTTTATGTATCCATTAAACTATAAAATTAGTCGAAAATTACGCAAATGTAACATTTGCATTTTAGGTGCAAAAGTAACGTTGCAGAACTGAAACAATCTCAAGATGTAGTGAAATATAAAAAAATTTGGGTTGAATTTAACATATTTTACATGTTCCAATTAGAGTTTGACACAAAAGTTTCTACTAGGATCGATTTCGTCATAAACACAAAATATTCTCTATCGTGTAACTGAAAATACAGTAAAACGATTACACGGAAGTAACGAAATATATTTTGAAGAAATATATCCTACTAACAATTATTATTATTATTATAATTATTTTATATTATCGGAATAAACGTGCTGTGTAATCGAAAACTTCATCCGTGAAAAGCGTAATTGCGTGCACAGCGTAACGAAACATCAGCTTTCCAAGGCAACAGGACCGGAAATTATTGAGGATCTCGATGGAAGTCTGGCGGATAATGATGTTACACGCTTAGTTGTTGACTGGTCTTCCGTGGCTTTTGATATCTGATCTTTGCTCTGCGTTTGTCAGCAATTGAGAAGACCCTAAAGGTCAGGCGTTGATTTTCTCTTAAAGAGAAGCTAATAGAATAATCGTTGCAAGAGCACGGCAGAAAGTTGTGTATACCACCCGACGTCGAAGCATAACCGCGAGTGAGCGAAGCTAACAAGCTCGCCGAAACAGTTAAGCTATGTGGGTGTAATGTTGGTGGTCCAATTATTCGAGACGCGAGCAGAACTTGCATAAAAGAGTGCAAGCGTGGGAGTACGAGAAATTGCAACGGAAACTCGCGCGCGAGTAATTTAACCCAGTTATCGCGATCTTTGCGTGTCTCGTCGAGCGTAACAATTAAATTGCGGCAATGCTACTCGTTAAAACTTAATTAGTAGAAAATCCCACGAATGACCAGACAAATGGCGGCTCGCGTCGCAACCTCTTGGATCGGCACCAAATGGGAAGCAGCAGACAGTCTCGATGCGCGTCGCAATAGTGACATGAAGCAAACGGTACGTGGCTGGGATTTTCAACCGGCAAAAAATAAAATTACGTTTAACTGTAACTCCGGTCGAGTCATCACGTAAAGTTTAATGTATACGCCTCGAATGTCGTCCGTATTCACGCAAAATCCACTCTTGCTCGCTCGAGGATTTCGAAGCGGAGCACATCGTAGCACATGCAATTTGCGGAAATTGCAAAATTCTCTTGCAAAATTCACGAACTGCAAAAATTCGTCAGCAACGGTGAGATACTCGTGAAAAATCTACGTCCGCAAAAAGCTATAAAAATTAGAGGCTGTCGCGCTTCCGTGATGTTTCAATTTTGCTTCGTTAGTTTTATACAGGTCGCCCTGACAGGAGCAGCGCTTGTATAATTTATAAAATCTTTTACTATTAATAAATGCAGTAATAATTAAGTCGGTATATTCTTAAAACTATTCGATAATAAGTGTAATTATATATAATTTTAAATATAAATAAATAAATAAATAAATATATATATATTAGAAAGAAGTGTACAAATAGTCTTTCTTTCGTAAATCGATTGGAAATCGTTTGTTGGTTAACATCAAGTTGTTTTGCAAACTCCTATTGTGTTTGACAAGGATTTTCGTACAACAGCTAATCTATTCCTCATTTTCAATTTTTTTCTGACGTTCCAGCATATTTTTGATCGAAAAAAGCGAAATTACTATTCAGAAATCTATAATACCACCTTTTACATGTACTATAAATTACAGCACCTTTCTACAGAACAGAGTAAATCATTTCCTTAGTCTCAAAAATATTTTTTTTAGTTGAAATGCAAAAAGAATGCAGTGTCTGATATACTACTTATCGAACGATCATGCTCAAGAGTGCTTTATAAGATTATGTCGTCAGCAGCGTCCAGTTATATGATGTTTTTTCATTTTGAGGGTTCGCATTCCGAAACCCCAATACGGCGGATAAAAGATTTGAATTTAAAATTAAATTGAATGAAAAAGGAAAAAGATAGTTTTAATCAATCAAATGTTGACATCATGAACTGTCATAAACATAAGCATACCTACTAATTTACTTCTATCGTATTTATATAACAGCTTCTTTTCTCAATATAGACATATATAATTATATACGGCCACATTTTACATATGATTATTTTGGTCGGATAACAAGTTATTCAAAATCCATAATTACAATATTGCAACTTCCGCAAGACTCAAATCTACTGCTAGAAACTGATGATATGTCTGCTCGCGAACAAAGGCCCTAAACACGGTTATTTATACGTTAGATTGGCCAACTACCAAATGATCAGTAGACCGAATGCGCGATGTTGACTAAATCGTACGTGGCTCGTATGTGTGAATAGCTATAGCGATATTGCGGATTCATCCTTGGGACGACGACGGAGTAAACAGGGTGGTTCGCGGCGAACGTTTGTGGCCATACCAAACTATCAAGTGAAAACGTGCGAGGACGAAATTTCGGCGACGATATCTGCTCCACGAATTTGTACGTAGCATTTACGGTATAGATAAGATCCGTATTCACTTCGATCAGGCGTGTTGCGAGGTTCGGAAAAATAAAACGGCGAAAACATAGAAGATACGTCCTTCGTGATGGGAAGCCAATTCTCTGGAAAGGTAATCTCTTCAATCTGCTCCGTTTTGTACTTACAATGAAATCGAATCGAGGTCTTTTCCCCGTCTTTTCTCCTTTCTCTCGAAGAGATTTGAAGAGATAAAAAACGTAGTTGAAGCGAGCAAATACTCATATATCTTTGGTTACGTGCGCGAAACTTCTTCGCGCGTCGACAGTCATCAGAAAAACAAAGACTTCGTTGTAAGTTACACTCGACAACTTTGGTCGTAAACACTAGGAAGAAATCTTGTGAGCTCTTCCTCTCTGCCATCGAGCCAAACCTTTTCCCATATAACCACCACAGCGGGTCAAGCCAGATATTACCGCATCGATGCGCTTTTTTGCTTCTCTCCTCCCTCGTCTCCAGCCTGTTAACGATCGCCCCTAGCGAGCAGAGTTCACTTTGTCGGCCATTAAATGGTCTATGTGCGAGGCATATACTGGGTTCTCGAGATTTTGAATTTTTGAGCCCTATCCATTTTTTCGACATCGACGTTGAACTCGCGCGAACGACCCAACGTAATATCCGCGTTGATCGCAGAGAACGTTTACTGCGTTGGAGATGGGCGATACAGTAGCGATATTTCAAGTATTGACACTTTAGTGTCCAAATATCAATATTTTGTCATTCGATATTTCCTAACCTAGGTCTCAATATTGATATTAACAGGACGTTCGCTACATTTTGTGCATCGACATTTCCATCTACAACATGTATCGATACTTTTAGGCCCATATCTAGATTACGTCACCCTCACACTAAAACAAGAACATGACAGAGCTATGTAATATTTGCTCGATTTCCCGAAGTGACGTCGATCTAATAACATTTTGTCCGATTCATTCAGCGAGCGTGGTAGTGTCACATATCGAAGAGGCCATCATCGATGAAGTTTAAAAGAGCCGATCGGAAAACGGACAATGCAAACTTGTCGCAAGTAGGGCGTAATATTTCCGATACTTTCAATACGGCCATGCTATCTTCCTGGTGACACGTGCACACATATATCGACGCCGGTGCATGAACGTACACGTGAACCCACCGTGTGGGAGTCTTGCAACGTGAACCGAAGCGCCAGCTTTAGGCTCTGCGCGCTCTATCCCGCTGCTACTATCTCCAGCACATTGTAGACGGGCGCAAGCCGATGGCTTTTGTCTGAAAGTACAATGCGCAAACTGTCCCCTTTGCGAGGGTCGGCCGCGCGTCAACGCGACTGAAATGCAAAAAAGGATGCGCCGAAGAAAATATCGGTCTGGATTCGCTGTCTCCGGTCGACGCGTCGTATATTGTTCGTCTTCAAGTAGATAAAGACGCGCACCACACAGGCCGGACAGTCAGACGTGTCGAAGCGTTAACAGAGAGCCATGTTATACTTAAGTGAGACGATTAATTTGACCATTTTAATAGAACATGTCAGTAATAATGAAACTATACGAAGAGAACTCTATAGTGGAAAATTACAAAATTTTGCGACCGAGAATTCCGATTTAAATTTACTATCCTTTCATTTCACATATGCTATTTATATATTAGGGATTGAGATGTGTTATTTTATTTAAAAATTTCTTAAAAAATATTAAATATTTTATTAAAATTATTTTAAAAATTTATTAAAAAATATTAAATATTTTATTAAAATTATTTTAAAAATTTATTAAAAAATATTTATTAAAAAAAATTTACTATGTTAGCAAGATAGATCTCTTACTGGCCTATTAGAATCTATTGCTGCACTATTAAAAACATAATAAAACTTAAAAGGCTTATATAAACAAAAACTATAATATTCTCTTCGTATTCTTTGCATGTAGAGTCATAAGACAATTGCTGAGGGAAATTTATTCGCAAATTCATTGTAAAACTACAATATCCGTTTTAATATTCGATTATTACGATATTTTCATACATACTTGTTTTTTAAATTAGACTTTAACTAGAAAAATTTATGAAGGGAAAAAACTATATAATATTCATTCCGTGTAACAAAATAAAAAGATAATATTTGTCTGGATTCGTCGTCTCTTAACACGTCGTGACGTATGACGTTCGTCTTCAAATAAATAAAAACGCACATTACACAGACCGATTAATCAGACGTATCGAAGCGTGAACAGAAATTCATGTCGCATATCAAGGAAACAGCTAATTCAATTATTCTGATAGAAGGCAAATAAGCGGTATCACTAGTGAAATTGTCAATAATAACACAACTAGCAAAATAACAATCTAATAATGCCGATCGTGCCGGGAAACGGAAACGTCGATAAATGTACCGCCGGTAAAAACTGAATGGTCCCATCGCTCAAGATGGTTTATCTTGATCGACGACCTGTTCACAACGTACTGATAAAACGAGTCGCTAGCCACGTGCGATAGCCGAGAACGAGAAGATCGATCGATCACACCCCTCCCGGCGCGCCTCCGAGCTAGCGGAAAGTAATTGTCGACAACTAAACGCATAAAAAGCGTATATCTTTTGGAGAAATCTGGTCCCGATCACGTGCTAACGCACTCGTCATCTCGTTCCCTCGCGTTCCCCTTCTTCCTTCCTCTTCAAAAGGTAATTTACGAATCCGAGCCGGCTGGCCGGCCGGCCGACATCCATCAAGCGGAAAAAATATTACTGATCCAATTCGCTTGCAGCTGGCTGCCAAGTCGCGAGACGTGGGATATTGCAGGGAGAACCTACGCGCGCTCCGCATAATTTGCGCGAAACGACAAATAAAATATTTTCATTCGTTTTCCCGTTTTTGTGCACGTTGCAGCTTTGAATTTTGCAGCTACGAATTTTATTTCGTACTTAACAGCGCGGGTTCATTAAATTTTAGGCAGTCTCTTGGCATATGCGATGTTTTTTTTTTTTTTATAACCGCGTGCGTATTTCGGGCGAGTGCACGGCTGTCTCCGTCGTTAAAGCCTGCCCATGGTTGCACGAAATCACGAGGGTTTTATTGCACGCCTCTCGCGTACAATTCAGAGACGAAAAACGCGTCATCCGTGAAACACATGCGAATGTTCGGCCAGCCGCGATCGAAGTAGTTGGTGACATCGGCGCGCGGGAGAGCGCGGAATGACAACTGCACCTTCGTTATCTGACAAACGGAAACGAGCGGCAACCGGTGTATACGTGCACACGGTGTATTCACGTATTTAGCAGCACGCATTGATTAAACTCGAGCCAGACGACGGCTATTTATTCATATTTTCGACGTACGAGATAGTTGCTCAAAGAGCGGTTCCGACTGAATGACATGGTCGGCGCTTCTATCAGAGGCCTCGTCGAGTGCGTCGTGCTCTTCGTTCTCAATTTGTTTTTACATCGACATCCGCCGCTTCACCGACCAGTCGGATTCTATCGGATCAATGTAACGAATATAATCGCGCTCTGGGAGAAAGAAATCGATTTCGCGAATGACCAAATTATTTTATTCTACTATACTCGCTCGAAAAAGAAGTGAAAAAGTTCCAATTTAATTATTTGAGGTAAGATATATTAACAGTATTTGTGAGTATAACTTTGGAATGTAAAAATTTATAAAAAGAAGAAAGAATATAAAAAAATATTTATATTTTAAATATTTTATATTTTAATGCATTAATAAACCAGGTTTGATCCGAAATTGGGACGAAATTGGTCCATAATTAGGACTGTTATATATTTCTATTTGAAGCTCCTGGCTACTCACCGCAGTCGTGTTAGAAGCGTCGTGACGTCAGAAGCGAGAAATAACACGCTGAAAATTCTTGCGTGTTATTTCCACATAAAAAAATATTTGTATGAAAGAACACTTCAGATCGCTTGAACAACTTTCAAAATGTTCGAAAACTATCTTTTTTCCTTGACAGTCGATAAGTAGCTATAAAATGAAAATGGTAAAATCATCAGGAAAAATAGGTTAAAGAAGATTGCATGTTACGTTAATTTTGAATGTGCGTTGAATGCGTTTCCTCGCTTCTGACGTCATCAATCCAGAGAAAGTATCCAGGAATCTTAAAGAATAAAAGAAATAAAAACGTCCAAAATTAGATACGTGTATAGAGAGACAGGCATTAGTATTTTTATCTTATTTTCCAAATGTGTACACTTCGAAGTGTTCCATAATATCACGTGTGATATTCTCGGGTAACAGTGCAAAAATAGCAATAATTCGTTTCGCAAACATAGCAGCTGGACGGTCGGCGGGTGATAATCGCCGTGCATTAAATCACCCAGGCAACGACACACAGCGAGCCGTGCTTTAGAGAGGCCGGAGCCCGTAATTGATTAAATAAATCCGCGTCGGCGTATTTCACGGTACGAGGAATCACTCGTCGTCGTCGGCTAGCTCCGTCGCTACCACCGCCACCGTCGCCGTCGCTCGCCATCCGTTTTCCCCGAGCCAGGAGAGAAAGAGCGGCTCCCAAGGACCTCGTAACTCCGAGTAAAACGGATTTACAGGGCATCCCGTGCCTTTATTGACATTCGACCGACCGATAAAAATAGTTCCGCGCTGCTCTCTCCATGCACTGAGAAAAAAGAGTGGTTGAGTTAATGAGACTTTGCTTGAACGAACAAAATTCGTTCGAGCAAACGTTTAGTCGATTGAACGAACGCAACTTATCCAATAGATAGAATACAAATGCAATTGTATTGCAATTGTATTGAATACAACAACAAATGCAATATCCTCAAAAACTCTTTATGCAAAAAGTTCCTATTCCATCACCATTTCACTTTAATCGTGCAGACATTGTCTATATGCCCAACTTTAAGTCCCAGTAATTTCTGTGTCGTATATATAACGTATACAAAATTCTTTTTCTCCGTATTGATATCAGGAAGTACATATTCCTCTAGCTTACCAACACTAACTGACTCAAGATTCACTAACGATATGTTACATCTGTGCTGTCCGATTTATAGCGTTTTTCGAATCAGAAATATCTCCTTATCTGTACTCTCTGCTACATTACAACTGATGATTATCACTTGATTGATTTGTATGACACGCGCAGTCAGCACCAGTCTTGTCTTTGACATTGGACTATTAAATTTCGTTTACTCTTTTATAGAAACATTACAACACCCTATTTCCCTCTGTACGGGCGCACCCTCACGCAATTCCTTTCAATTCCATCTGCTGCGGGAAATTACATTTTTCTCAACAAAATTTGATTTTTGTACTATTACTAGATTTCTTCTTTAGGTTCAAATAAAGCAGTATTGATAGCTTCAACACTGTCACTTCTTTTTCTGGCACTCTTCTTTCTTCTTCTTCTTTTTGCGTGCTTTGTAATATTACTTCTTCATTTTTTTTTCGTTATATTAACCAAGTTTATTTAAAAAATTTTTTTGAAAACGAGTGACCACCGATTTTGTCGGTCCAACTTTTTTTCTCTCTCGATCTAACGCCCATCCTTTATTCCTTTTTTCGCCTGCTGACCCGCAAGTTGGTCCATACATCAGCACTGTGCATATAACCTGAACCTAACCTCAATCTACTGGCATTTACTGACCCCTCCCGCCAGGTTGGCAACACCACCAAGCAGGTCGCAGCTTTCGCAGGCCGTAGATAGGCCGTACGCGGCGCAGGAAGCTCGTTCCGCGAAGCTCTCGCATTAGAGCTTTCGCAATTTCGGAACTCGGAGGGTAGACGACGCGCGTTCAAACTCCCATCAGGTCGGACGATAGAGCTTCGGGGGAAAATAGGCGGAGGGTTGCGGCGACGGCGGCTTAATCACCCGACTAATTCCAAACGCTTCGCGCACTGCACACTGCGTGTGGTCTCACGTCGGGCCAGATTCACTCGTTGGCGATAAATTATCGATGCCGTGTGATTCGGACGATATTAATGCGATCTAAATTGCGCATTGCCCGCTACTTCGATATCACTTGATACATTGTAACTGCCGCTGCATTGGCTCGCAATTACCGCTCGTGCTCTAATTGTCACATCGCATTAATGTCGACGATTTATCGGAGCAACAAAAGAAGCGCATTCATTGCTATGTCGAACGTATTTAATATTTAAATCGTGAGGCGAATCATTCGCGATCGTTTTAGTACTTTGTACTACTATTAACACTTGCGTTAGAATAACAAAGTCTGAAACGGTATGTAACAGTGCACGGAAAGAATTTTAGAATAAAAATTTTTATAGGATTTTATGACCGAGAAATGCTTTGAAGCAAGCAATAGGCCAACATTTTCGATAATAATTCACTGTCGTGTCATTTCGTATATACTACTTGTATTTTAGGGATCGAAGTGTGCTGTTAAAATACTTGCTGTGTTTCTGGCGAAATTTATTGCGTTCTTCAGCAAGATCGACTTTACTGACAGTTTATTCTTGGATTATTCTTGCATCACTAGAAACATAATTAAATTAAAAAGAAAGTATATAAAGAAAAAACTTTAATATTCTCTCCATATGGCGGATACATGTGTATGTTCGCCATTAAAGTCTACTATCGATACACGGTTGACAAAGAGGCGTATGTCTGTAGTGAACATCGTTGGGAGCAGCTAAGTGAAGCTTAACGATGTTAGCCGTTGTCTGGGAGGTTCATAACGATCAGCATCAAATTACGGTAGCCCCCTCGCGCTCCTGATGAGTACTTAGTTTACCTCGAAGTGCCGAAAGTACGGTTTTTATCGTTTTAATGGCTAGAGGCTCGATTAAGGAGGAAACTAAACCTGGGGCTCCTCGCGGCTTCACGTTAACGTTAATCATCCTCGAAAAGGGATTTCGATCGAAATACTCGTTTGAGCTAGCTGACCTCTGAGCGGCGAGACTTGCTCATCGTACTTCCCTTTTACTTTGACACACTTTAGAAGCCACATAATCACAAAGCAGAAAGTGTGTACACAGATCTCGTTTATATAGTGTCCACATTTCCTGCAATTGTTAAAATTTCTATTTTTGCGAACATGGTATAAAATGTAAAAAAATATAGAGAAAAAATTTTTAGTTCAGAAATTTTGTTGAAGGAAATTCTGATAATTCTAATCGGAATTGCGTTCATATTTTCCTAGAAATTTGTGATTAATCTAACTAAACTTTTTCCATGTATCTTTTGTATATTTTATATTAAAATGGAAATTTCAATGATTGCAAATGTTCTTTCCATGTGTAACAAAAACTCACCGAATAAAGGAGGCGGCTCCACGTCGCGTACAGAAAGACTAGACGATGCCTGAGACGCACTGGATTCGGTACTTTGGGTACATCTGAGTCGTTTTCTGAGCTTTGGCATGTCAAACGGCAGGTCTCTCAAATCCACACTGGTCGCGCTGCCCGATGTAGTGGCGTCCTGTTGCATCAGCAAACGTCTCCTACGTAACTTCGGCATATCGAAGGGCAGATCCGAGAGTTCCGGCTCGTTGTCGACAAAATTGATATTGTCTAGCTGTGGCTTCAACAAGTGGAAACCAAAAGGTTTGCACTTAATTCCGGCGCGCGACTCGATGGAGATGCCGCTGTCCGATCCTTGAATTTCCGCGTCGCCCGACGACGACGACTGCAAGGCCAGGTTGATGAGATTCTTGTTTTGTGGCGCTCGCCTTTTCTTGAAGGACGTGTCCATGGGCGAGGTGACTACGTTCGTGTTAGCCGCGTTCGTGTTATTGCTCGCGGTGATGTTATTTTCCGATGTGACGCATTCCTCGGGTGAGGCCTTCTGCGAGTTGTTATTGCGATTGTTGTCAGAGGTCTCCGAGGCGGGCTCCTGCGATGACTTGTCGGAGATAGGCGAGAGGATGTGCAACTTGGTGGCGTGATGAGTCAGGAAGCCGGGTAATGACGGTAGCTGATGATGATGGTAGCAGTTGGTGCCGCCGCTGTCCGAACTGTGGGAGCTCAGACTGGTGCTGTGCCGACTCTCGGAGCTACTAGTCGACCGGTTACCCTCGCTGGTGCTGCTCCGCAGAGATTCCATACTACCGCCGCTGCTGCTTGTAGCCATGCTCTCGGTGCTGGAGTAGCCAACACGGCGTCTTGACGTGCGCAGCTTGAACTCCAACGGACCGGTATCTCTTCGCGGTCGTGCAATATCGCTCTCCGCTTCGTGAGGCCTACCCTTAAACTCCATTACCGGTCTACTCTCGCGGATTAGACTGCGAGGTCGTTGTCTATCTTCCCGGGGCCTGCCCTTGAACTCCAGGATAAGTTCCTTGTCGAATCGACGCCCTTGAGAGGAGTCGATGTTCTCCTGAACGAAGGTCTTCGGCCGACTCTTGATCTCAAGAATGCTGCCTTCGCTGCTCTGCGGCGAGTCTTTTGCGCGCAACGATTTCATGGGTAATCTCATGTCCTTCAGCCGAGGATGATCCGGCTGCGACGGTAAATTCGGCGCGCTACGGATGTTCAGTAGCAAGTGGTCTCGGTTACCGTGAAATTTCGCGGGTAAAGGTGCGGTAGATGGAGGCGATGGCGTGTAATCGCGAGCGGGTAATCTCGGCGATCCAGTTTTCTCATCGCTCGAGTTGATCTGGAGGGATTCGATGTCCTGGGATAGAGTTGATATATTGTCTGATTGTTGCTGCGTTTGTTGTTGTTGCTGCTGCTGCTGTTGCTGTTGTTGCTGCTGCTGTAGGCGGCTCGGAATTGGTTTTGGGCGGAGAAGTACGACTTTGCGTCGGTGGTCCTTGCTTGATTGCGACTGGCCGGCGTAAGGAAGTGACTGCTGATGTTGCTGCTTCGACGTGTCTGTCGACGAACTCGTTCTACTCGGTAATGCAGCGCTGCTGCTCCGTATCTGTATGATCACAATTTATTTTCCACGCAAATGCAAGAACAGAACCTCGTACAACCTCTTGTACTTTAAGTGAAATAAATTTAATGAAATACGTCAATTTGAAAGATATAAATAAGTACATGAAGAATTGGACACACAGATCTACTTTCGGATAACATACAAAATAGTCGTTAAATAAATGAAAAAAATTTACGGATTAGACTTGAGATATTATTTAACATTTAGAATGGGGTAACTAGGGTTATTTGTAGCCGAATATTCTTGAAACAGTTTTTCGTTTAAAAAACATTGAAAGTGAAATTTTTAGCAATTTATTTTTTATAGAGAAGTTGCTTCTAGTTGAAGAAGTAATCTTCGATTAGAAGAGTAAAGGAAGTTTCAATAATTTTCGGAAATTTCTTCGAGCACTTTAAAGCGAGAAAAATTAAGAAAGACACTAATAATTCTGTTTGCTACTCCGAAAGTAACGAAAATATGTTGTCACTCGAAAGGTTAAGCTCGTTGAGAGTTATCATAAATGTGGAATCCCACAAACCCACTTAACTCGATATATCTCGTTTTAGAAATATCTTTCTCCCTTCCCCTTTCGAGATTTATATTACAAAATTTTCCTCGCACTTAAAATTCTCTAATGTTACATACCTGGGAGTGCAGCACCGGATGGTTGGTAACACGATCGAGATCGTCAAGATCATCGTCGGAACGATTGACCTTGCAGTCGAAGGCCGTCTCGTAGAGGTGACGTTGTCTAGCCATTCCGTCCTCGTCCTCCTCGGGCTCCGCGTCTTCCTCCTCCTCTTCCTCACCCTCGTCTTCACCCTCCACGTCGTCCTCGTCTTCGACGAGTATCGGCTGCGGGTCTATCCTCCGCGTACGTCGTAGCTTGCGCACCTGGTGCCGCGCTACTTGCGGCTGCCGTCGATCTAGCTCATCCTCTTCCTCCTCAGGTGATGCGATGCAGGTACAAACGGCGGTAGGCAGATCATGACTCAGTAGTCTATGAGGAGGCATGAGGGTATGATCCCACTCGGTGATGATGCACGACGAGAGGATCTCGCTTCTGGCCGGGGCAGCATGCTCGCTCCCAGACGTGGGGCTCACTAGATCCTGGCTCTGATAGTGCGGCGGTGGCGGCGGCGGCGGTGGATGCGGCGGCTGTTGTTGCTGCTGATAATGCCGTTGCTGAGACGAGTAGGAGCCCCCATCACCCGCTACCGAGTTCCTCTTCGGTATACCGGGTGTGCGCGAACGCTCGCCCGGCACATCGAGGCTGACGCTTTTGCGATACTTGCTCGGTTGAGATCTGGTGGGCAATTGTTCCGGGACTTTGAAGAGATCGCCGTAATAATACGGCGATGGATGACGCACCGGTTGACTGGACTCAGTCGGCGACTGATCGGTGAGATGCACGAGAGCGACGCAGTCTACAACTAAGCCGTCGGTCGAAGCTAAGGTGTCTCGATCCACCGACGCAGCTCGGGTTGAGGAAGACGCGTAGAGACTGTTTTTCCGTTTCCTCACGCTAATGAGCCGACCCTCCTCATCGTCCTCGCAGGATGAGCCGGACGCTGACGGATCTGAGGAAATCGATCAAAATTTTTTAAATTTTAACACTTTGATTCCCAAATTAATGCTATTCGCTAAAGAAAAACAAGATAAAATATCTTACGTAACGGAAATGCTGAGAGTTACGATAAGTTACTTATGTAATTTTCATCGATTATATTTCACAAAAAGGGGAATATATCCTGGCTGTCCTAAAATATTCCGACTTAACGTGGCAGCAGCCGCAGGGAATTCATCGACCGTGATGACAAAGTCCAAAAGATTTACGCGTGAAAAGATGTCCCCGGCTATACAAAGCCTGCTCTCGCGCGAGGCGAGGATCCCGAAAACGGTGCGAAATTTTCATAATCGTCTTGTTGTAAGGGAAGCACGAGGGAAGTACTCGGGCCGCCACAGAAAGAGAACGAAAAAGCTCACGGGGAAGGCGAAATTGCCTTGAAATGGCGGCCTCGTCTCCTTAAAAATCACTTCCTCCGTCCGTAGGATATTACCGTAATGGTTCCTGGCCTTCTCTCGCCTGACGCGAGACGTCCTATCCTGCTCCACCCCAGCCACCCCTTTCCATCCTCTTCGTATTCGTCGACCCGTTCGAGCATCATCTAATGCCTCTTTAGGCTTTACGATCGTGTCACGGCCATTCGCGACAGCAAAGAATGAGACGACGGAGGGGAAAGAGACAAACAGAGACAGAGTGAAAGGGTGATGGAGAGGGAGGGAGAGAGGAAGGAGAAGAGAGAGAGAGAGAGAGAGAGAGAGAGAAATTGAGCAAATGGAGGAGGCGCGAAATTACGCAGACACCCGGTACATTATATAGGCAGTGTACACATGCGGAATAGACGAAAGGACTGAAGATAATGGGCGCATTATGCTCGACCGGAGGGCCTCGTCGAAATCCTTCCTCGTCCCCTCCCTTCTGAGGGAGGGGTGGTGGCCGTAAACCACGCCGGCACTGCTTTTGACAGGAACCACCGTCGCGGGTATATGGACGAACTTGTCGAAAGCGAGAGAAAAATGATTATCGGCACCCGCTCCGGTCTATCGCGTCGTCCAGAGCTGCATCACCAGACACAAAGGCCAACGGTATCAGGATGCGGATATCGACCGGTCGCAGAGTGCAATACGTGGTCTTTGCGCGTCTCTTTGTCGGCGGGTCAATTTATTTTGGATCGGCCTCGAATATGAGTAATTATGGCATGTATACAACGTATGTATGTAATGACATAACAATGCGGATTACGCTTTAAGCGCATTTATCTCACCGCGTGCGACACGTTTATTAATATCCATGAGTTATTTATCGAAGCTGGGCTAACGATTCACGGGGTATAATTCGATTTTCCAGACCAAAGGTATCACGCTTTTATGATCTAATGAACATTTTACTGTCAGACATGCGAATGTGTACGAGTGTCGAATCTATTTTAATAATTGCGAGTACCACAACCTCGGCTTCGAAACCCTGCACAGCTACGAGCGAGCGCAAACGCGCGCTGAACTCATATAACAAAGCTATTAAATTTAGAAATAATTGGAGAAGAATCGATGATTTCAATGGGATGCATGTATGTCTCGTACAGCGTATATTTTCCCATACAATGCACGTCAGATAGAATCGGTAGAGCAAACGGCAGAGTGGCAAGGTATCTCCGATTTCCGGCATATTTCGCTATCACGAGAGGATTTAAACTTCATTCTCGACGGTCAAATACAAAGGAACGTCAACGGGCATTCGTGAAGCGCGAAATGGGGAATTAATTCCCAGACAATGAATCCGGCAAATTATTGCACGGCCCGCTTGCGCAGCCGCGAAACGGGAACAAGTCGCGGGCGATTCCTTTTCAACTTCTCCGCTGAATTCGCGGCACACTCCTGGCAGCGAATGACAAACGACGGAGGAGCGACGGATGCGGGGCTCCAGAAGAAATGGTCCCTGCAAAACCAGACGTTGTCTACGTATTCAAACTTTCACAAAGAAGCGAGGATCGCGGGAGGCGACTGATGATCCACCTCCACTGTAGCCATGAGGATGAAAAACGGAAGCGAGGTTCCATTATCTTTTCTTCTCACCTGAAGATTTTCTTGCTGACTTCCGTCAGTGAAATTTCTTAACTTCTTAATTTTAAACTTTTAAACATTTCAGCCAAGAAAAAAGAAACGAAATACTGTGTCAGGATTAAAATGACCGATTCGTAAAATTAATAATACGGACATACACGAAAAAAAGAGAATTTGATTAACCAAATATCTGGTGAAATATGAACGAACTAAAATTCTATTTGAAGTTACCAGAATTCTATTCAAGTTATCAAAATTCTAGTTAAACAAGCAAGCAAGACTTCTGCAACTATTTCCAATTAAACAATTCAAGTTAAAAATCTTGTTAACTTGAACAGAATTCTAGTAATTTCAACCAGAATTTTGGTTCGTTTATACCTCAGATATTTGGTTAATCCATTTAATTCTTTTTCAATGCATAATATTGTGTTTGTGGCTAATGGAATGCGAGAGAAAAAGGAAAGAGAAATGCTAATATTGCTTCAGTCATGAGGATTTGCTGTAATATTGTAGTAAAATTACAGTATGCCAAGAAGAAGAGAATCGCGGTTTTCAGAAAATATAAAAAAGCAGAATGAAGAACAGCGCCGGAAGCGAAATCGAAGAATATATGAATATGTATTCGCATCTGTTCCGCTCATGCAACTCGCGCAAGATTCAAGATTAAAACTTGGGGAAAAGAATACATTAAAACATCGCAATATTTCAATCTACGATGAATAGAAATACTAAGGCATATAAAATATTTTTGTATTTTTTATCGAAGAAGTCAAAGGAAATATGTCTTCTATATCACACGGAAAGCATACAAGAATTACGTTCACCGTCCAGAATCACTAAAGATCCGTGTCCTACGCAATTAATCGCATTGCTCACAACCCGAGAATCCGATCGTTCACTCGTTCGCGAGAAAAACTGCAACCGACAACGCGATGGGTCGTCGAGCGCGTACACGAATGCACGTACAAAGGCACGCTGCGCTTTGGCGCGTCGCCAAATTGCAGCGATATTGATTACCGATCGATAATTAGATTTTCGAGGTATCCGTGGAGGGTCGAGCGCACGAAAGAGAGGGAACAGCCAGGAACTGATGATCGATTAAATTGGACCAGATTATACACACAGCGTTTGAAAAATGCGCACGCATGACACGAGTGAAAAAACTTAATCGATGAATAAAAATTTCAGAACGGCGCGTCGTTTATCGTGCGACCATCGAGTCGATTCCGATTCAGACTATCTTGCATCTCTATCTAACAAATAAGGTAGTGAAAGACGTACTCGATAGATATTCTTCAAATTTCGTGACGTTAAGGGAGAAGAAACAAGGAAATAAGAATGAATGTTTAACTTAAATTACGGAACAACACGGAGCTGAACGCTTCGCACAGCCGATTGCTATTCTGAGCAAATATATATGCCTGCGCAGATAATAGTGACGGTTTTCAGGTCTAGTTAGATTAAGAATCATGTGCTTTATTTATATAATTATCAAGAATCATATGCTTTATGAATACATAATATTGTGTTTATGGCTAAGGGGAAGCGAGAGAGAAAGAGAGAGAAATAGAAAGGCTAATAATAAAACGCGATATTGCTTTAGTCACGAGGATTTGCTGTAATATTGCAATAAAATTACAGTGCCAAGAAGAAAGGAATCGCGGTTTTCAGAGATGACAGAATATTCTTCTTAGAACGTAGAATCTTTTCCTGAGTTTTATTAAAATCAGAATAATGTTACAATTAAAAAATAGAAAAAATTGATATGTAAGCAGCCAGTACTTTCAAATGTCTTGAAATTTAATATTAATACGCTTCATCATGAATGAATAAACTTAAATGCGTGTTATTAATAAGAATGAAGTTTCTGCGTATAATACACTGTATCAGATAGTAAAAGCAATTTTCATAGATAAGATAACTGAAATCGAAGTAAAGTTAGTCAATATTTACAGGTCGGCAGGAGACCGTGGAGAGTTATACTGCAATTCTAGACAAAATCGTAAAACTCGTAACTTGTTTTCGTAAAACTCGTAAAAACTTATGAGTAAACCTGTAATTCTATGCGGATCATATGTCATATGATAACTTGTAAATCTATGATTTTTTTTTATTTTTTTCATAAGCCCCCAAGACTTTACGATTCTCATGCTATCGACAAATCATCGGACTGTGTACGACGATATCTAATTTGTTTCTTAAACTTTCCAGCTTTTCCCAGCTTGTTCCTGAATAATTTTTTTGTTGGATTTCGGACGTCCATATGTCGAATTTCGAAACAGTATAAATCCTACATTACTCTAGATTGCTAGTCAACTTGATTCAGTGTCAGAAATGGTCACGTTACAGCACCATGTGCTGTAACTACGTGTGTATTTCTGTTCTTTTATTATTATTATTATTACTATTATTGGTAGAAACCCTCAAGAGTCGTCTAAGATACTTGTGTCCAAAGTCTATTGTATCACCCTCGCATTACCGTCAACTGCTCTAACTCTGTACGTTTCCAGAAGGAAAGTGAGTTTTCGGTTGTTACAAAACGAAATATACGATTTACAAGAACATTGATGGCATAAAAACATAGGAAAAGACTGTCTTTATCATGTATGTACAGTGAATCACAGCGATTCGTTATCTGAAAAGTTGTAACTCTGAAATTCCGAAAAATATACACATGTTGCCCCGGTTTTTCCTAAAGGTGACGGAATGCGCCGACGAACGTACAAATGAACGTATCATTGCATAACGGCACGATCGAACGGATAGATGAGTCAGTAACGGATACTACGTGCGAATGAGTGATCGAGTGACAGAAAATGAAAGAGAGTACGCGCACGCGAAGCTGGGGCAGCGAGGATGCGCCGGGGGTGGCGATGGTGCCTGCCCTAATGAATCTATTACGGCCGGTGAGCGACAACCCTCGCCTAGCAATCACTGTCGATAACACGAAACGCTGTCGCATGCATCCTGTTTACGTGAGCCTGTAGATAACGGAGATGAACGGTCCGCAACGAGCTATCTCAGCTATGCTATTATAGTAGAGAATCTCATAGGAATCTCATCAGAGATCTATGCGAAAGAAACACGCACGTGCCAAGCTGTTATCTGCATCAATTAAGGTCAACGTATAACGATGTTACGATTGCGATCGATGTCCAATTAGAAGCTAATGTCAAGGCCATACCGCTGTGATCCACAGCAGCAGCAGTATTCCCGTTATCGGAAATCGTTTA
Organism: Odontomachus brunneus; assembly: GCF_010583005.1. Lineage (NCBI taxonomy): Eukaryota > Metazoa > Arthropoda > Insecta > Hymenoptera > Formicidae > Odontomachus > Odontomachus brunneus. The sequence goes on along the minus strand of NW_022639615.1, from coordinate 658,208 downwards.
TGAACCCCATAACGTGGCGGCTTGCATAGCTATCAGTCAAATTAACTAGGAATAATTGGACGCTCGGTCCGAATCGGTAATTATCATTCATCAATTAAATCTGCAAGTAAAGCTCTCGGATTCGCGAAATAGCTTGACGTTGCAAACCGCAACGTAAAATTTCTATAACAGCGCGTGTTCGTGTCTCCGCGTGATACGATAATTATAATTATACATAGAAAAAACAATATGGTTAGCTCATATGTAAATCTGATTGTGCCGACCGGATTCAATAGTAAAATACGGAACAATTAATTATGTATTTACTGAAATGGCACAATAATTACTAAGTTATTTGCGTTGCAGCAGTGACGATATCTGGTTGCTCCAATCAGAGTGTATTTATGGTAAATTTCTGTTGTTATAAGACCACACGAAACTATTACATTGATGTAGTTGATGTACCAAAGATGACTGAGTCATATTAAATATACACATGACACTTTAGTAATCATATAAAGATAATTAGGATGATGCAACCATCCTGTTTACAACTATTTAAGAAATATTTCTGGTTATGTATACCATATTTTCCCGTATAAGATTCATAAATGCCTTTACACTTCCGGTATCTAAAGAATTGGACTTTTTCGATTCGGCGCATCTCAAAAAGTGTGAATCGTGGTTGTTAGTTATTGAAAAAACCGATAACTAATTAACAGTCACGATTCACGCTTACTGAGAAACGATGCGCCAGATCGAAAAATTTCAATTCTCTAGATACCGGAAGTGTAAAGGTATTTATGAATCCTAGTGTACGTATCCTACTCTGAAAATAGCTTATTCGCAATGAACGTCATAATCGCCTCGCTATACCGGTAATACAAACCTCCACGACTATTCCAACGATATTCCGTCTCGAGGATCAGATCTTTTATCTCGATTATGCGATAATCTAAGCTTTATCCTCGGACGGAGGTGCTCTCGCGACGCCGTTTATACAACCTTTCGTTTCTTTCGCAGTCGACGGCAAGCTGCAGCGACCAGCGAAATTCCGGAAAGAGCTTTATATAAGGAAGGTTGACCGCAGCTACACACGCACACGCCATGCACGTTCAGAAAGAGCCACTTCACTTCGCTTTTTATTAGATGTCGTCCCTGTAATGTAAGACCGAGGTGGTGATAGTGGGTCCGCGAGATATGTGGGTCGTGGAATTGTATCGTCTTATAGGAAGAAAAAAGGGATAAAGGAGAGAGGGATAGGTTAGGTATAAGGAGTAAGGGGCCGTGCAATTGCCAGACTATGGACGATATCGCCGGCCACGTTGAAGAGAGCCTCCGGGGCGCCGCACGAAGAGCAGCTAAAGATTACCCGAGCCAGGCGGCGGTGAAACGAAAGCCAATCTCGGTTATTGGCTCCGCAGCGCCAGGATCCGTGGTTACGATCGCGGGATTGAGCGAGGTATCCCGCCGCGAAATGTGTCAGCCGTGTCAAGGGTCGTAGAAAGATAATGTCTGGTTGTGCGAAGAGTGCGAGCGCTCGAAGGTTACTAATACGTTCGACTACTTCCCGAGAGACGTGACATCGAGTTGATGAATGTCGGCCGTGAGTTCTCGTCTCATTGTTACACAGGATGGTTTCGTAAGGATCTCCCGATCTTGCCTGTAATCTCGTCCTTTTCGCCGTGACACGCGAGTCGAAGCCAGGATCGTTCGACGTAGGAGTTATTCGAGGGGCGCCGGTCTCTCTTTCTAAAAGTACATCCTCTCTAAATCCCTTTCATTATGTCTCGTCTTCTTTCCGAGGCAAAAAGAAGGTACCTAACGAGCCAAAGTTACCGTAACTATTACAAGCTGTCACTACAAAGAGACGGAGATATCGGGAAGAGAAGGAGATCGTGTGGGCGGGCCACTTTGAAGGGAATTCGTCTGTTCCTCGAAAGCTCATTGCTACACGAACGCATGCCGCTGAAGGCAGGTACGCGTGGAAGAGATGATTGAAGCGACGACTGATTACGAGGGTATATAGGTAGATCCTTCAGAGTGCCGCTCTGCTGCGAAAGCTCCTTTGATTACTGTCTCGTGTAATCTTCGCCCATCGATAAAACCGACAAGGCTCAATAGAGAGGGAGAGAGAGAGAAAGAAAGAGAGAGGGAGAGAGAGAGAGAGAGAGAGAGAGAAGACATCTCGATGATTTCTAGAATATATTGAAATCAAAGACGGTAATAATTGCACCATCATTTTGAAGCGAAATCTGTCTGGAAACAAACGGAAAGTACTCTCCCTTTGAAATATTTATTTAGTTATTTATTTGTTTATAATCCAGAAATATTGCACTAATATGTAATAATCGGTTATTACAAGAGAGCCAAAATGACAATACAATCAATTATTTTCAACATAGTTTTACGACGTAAAACTTTATTGAAAGAAGCCGGTATTTTGTTGGTACAGTTTTCAAATATAGCATCCCCTTAAGCATAGACATAATATGCGAGTAATCGTGGAGATCAATCCGTTGATGTGTTAATTTGAAAAGGTTAACAGATCTTAGAAACCTATGTGAATATTATCCGCCTGTTCCGAGACAATCCGAATGCAACGCGATACGGATCGTGACCATCACGCGACGCACAGAAAGCGCAAAAGCGCACAACCCTAAATCCCCTTATACTCCGGCTGATCGACGATGGCGATTTCGCTCCTCGTTAAGGGCGACTATGCGATTGCAAGCTCTGCGTCGTTAGCTTCGATTGATTTTATTGGCAATAAAATCAATGTTTGGGCTTCGTTGGAAAGGGTTTTGCGGCGATGAAAAGGGTCTGGCGAGGGGAAAGGGTGCGACGCGGGGGTAACTGAGAGCTGTCGCTCACGAGGGCAATGCGACGCGTGGATTATTTGCTTCCCTGCCGGTAGACATTGCGCAATTGAAATCTACGTCGGTGGTCACACGTGAGCACGATCGTTTGCGGCAGCGCAAGGGTGGACACAACGGAGACACGGAGAAGAGAGGGGGTTTCACGTTCGTATTCGAAATCTACCCGCTGATTTCAAGTATCGGAGCGACCGCGGTGTACGCCCACCTGTCCAACCCCTCTCTATGGACTCTACGAATTAATCGTGTAGCGAGTTTACTTTTGCTTTCAAATTCAATCTTATGTTCCGCTGCTCACCGCGCCGGCTCGCCCGAGTTAACGAGAAAGCCCGTTTTCGTTTTCACATCGCGCAATGCAATTTCAATCGAGCGGGATTGGCATATATATCCCTCTGTGCTCTCACAAGCTCTTTGTGTTATCTCGATAGAAATTTTATTCTATTAAATTTGTTCGTTAAGGAAATTAAATTTCAAAGTTGGTAAGTTACAAGCAATTATTTTCCTTCTTGCTGACGGAAGAAGATCAATTACGGACATCATAATATTTGCGCAATCGTTACTTGTTTGTTTGAACTTCTCTCTCGTAACACTTTAATGAACGTTATCTCGAAAGTCGCGAGTCTCGCCGGAAATTTTGGTAGTTTATACGGACGAGATAAGCAATCTTCAGCAGCTACGAACGCTTCTTGCGCGACGGGAGAGCATCTGACACAGAGATTAGGCTAAGCGCGCGCGAAATTGTCTCGCAACGATATGCAAATCGCGGCATAAATGCTAATTGTAATTGCCCATGAAATGAATTCAAGGGTTCCCTCCTCGGTGAAGGGCTCGCTTCGTAGGTTCAAGCAGCAACCTTTGCCCTTCGAGTCTGCCGAGTATCGAGCGACAAAACTTACACACAAAAACGTATGTTGTCCCAAAGTTTCGCATCCAATTTGCTTCTAACTAGCCATTACAGTGGCTCGTTCGCTTCACAGTGAACAAAGAAAACTCTTACGAACGGCGCATATGTTTTACCGTCTCGTACGAAAGAAAAAAGAATAATGTCACAAAGAAGTTCTCCAAACTGTTACTCTCACTTGTAAACCTCGCTGAGGTCGCTTTTTGTTCTCCCCGCATTTCCATCACGGACATTCAAAGCGGCTAATTGCCGCGGAGGAAACTAAAACGCTCCCGTGAATTCGATCGCGGGCACTCGGGTTTTACGGTGGGCGAAATGGAATGATAGGGTTACAAACGTTAATTCATTTACCAGTATGTACTGCTAACGCTAATAGGACGCGCGGTGGCTCAGGCAGTTTTCGGACAAAATTCAATAATTCGCGCTACAGAACTCTCGAATGACCATTCTTTCGATATAAACCGTGTAGCTGAGCGCTTTGAAGTCAATCCAACCGTCCCGACAGCGCGAAACGCATCGTTACACGCTATACGCGCAAATACTTTCCGTCTTGTCACAACGATACGTTGAGCAATTCAACTCGTGAAACTGCGCGGGGATTAAGACCTCGCCTCAAGATCCGCACTTGTCGCAGGACGAGTCGGAACCATGCTGTTGACAGTTTGCAAATGATCTAGTTTACGGCGTGAGAAAGTGAGAAATAGGGTGAGTGCCGCGAGCTCATATTCCAAAGTGCGGTGGAAGGAGAAATGACGATAGGAAGAAAGGGGTAGTAAGAGAGGACTGAAAGACAGAAAGAGAGAGAGAGAGAGGGTTTATTTGCGCCCTGGGATAGAATCTCCTTAAGTGCGTAACCATATTAATACATGTAAGTATAATTAAATAATTTACGCATAGTACATAAAATTGACAACAAGTAAAAAAAAAGGTACATAGTAAATATAATAATAATGATAATATAATATAATTGAAATAGAAAATGTGTGTTGTTGATCGATACTATTATATATTGATAACTTAAACTTAAATTTAACATAAATGTCTATAACTGTTAATAAAGAGGAAAAAGAAGCATTTTTTTTTTAAATCGTTAAAACATTTATTTTATATTACACAGGGAGTTATTCCAAAAATGGGCCATATATAATCCGAAGATCTCCTTAACTTTTGAGTGCGTCAGATAGCCAACACCAAATAGTCAAGAGAAGCCTTGATGTCTTGCAAGTTAACATCCGTTCTAAATACGAACTACAAGTACAGAATTTTAGAAAGTTACGTTTGAAGGACAAAAAAGAGCAAACAGCACATGAAATACTTTCTTTTAGTTTCAATCCCGAGCCAGCCAAGCTCCAAAAAGAATAGAGAAACATGTTTATCCTTCCTAATTCTACATACGAATCTAACGTATGAGTTCATCGTCTTTTGAAGATTTTTAGCTGAATCTTGCTGAGGTTTTGTTGAGATTTTGCTGAAACTGTGACCGCTGAAATTAAACTGACACTTACTGAGATTGGGAGAGAGATTGGGATTTGCTGAAATTATGCAAAGACTTACTAAAACTTCGCTGAGAATGTGCTGAGGCTTGCTGAAACTTTGCTAAACCTAGGTTGAAACTTGCTGAGACTGCGCTGAGACTTTTGCTGAGAATGCGCTGAAACTTGCTGAGACTAAGATCGAAACTGAGACTAAGATTGAGATCAAGGCAAATGCTGCAATTCTAAGCAAATATACAAGTAAATCGTAAAATCGTAAATTCACAGATTATGGAAAAAACAAAAAAAATCGTAGATATTTACGAGTTATTAAATGTTTTTTATATATATATGAGTTATATATACGGTCCATATAAAATTGCAAATCTATTCATAAGTTCTTACGAAAACAAGTTATGAGTTTTACGATTTTGTCTAGAACTGCAGTGTAAGACCGGAATTGAGATTGAAGCTTGTATCGAGATTGAAACGGAGATCCCGAGATCAAGATCGAGACCAAGACTGAGAAAAAGAGACAAGAAAGAAGAAAGAGAGAGAGAAAGAGAGAGAGAGAGAGAGAGAGAGAGAGAGAGAGAGAGAGAGAGAGAGAGAGAGAAGAGTTTTTGTTGACTATTCATCTTCATAGTGAGAGAGAGCAAACTTTCGGGTCGTTTACGTCCACGAGCTGGATATTAAAACCGGTACAAATCGAATATTCTCAGGCGTGCTCAACCGTTATGAACACGCATTTGTCGCGTTTCGCTGGGCAATGAAGTCAAATGGACGATCGGGTGGACGAGTCTAGGTAGACGAAATCGGACGAGCGAGAGCCTCCCGCCGGTATAAATTTCCCGCTAACGAATACGTATATACGCCGTGTGGAACGCTTTTGACCAGCGTTTGATGAACACCGGACCCGCCTTCTCCCGTTCTCGGACGAAGGACAAACCGACGGACGGCTTGACATTTGCATACGATGAACCCGCGCGGGCGTTAACTGCTCGGGGACGCGGAACGAGCTACAAGTCACCTGGTACCAGTAATTGAAATGAGGGTAACTTCGAAGAGGGGTTGCGCGCGCGAACAAACGAGAAAACCGAAAGTTCTTTCAGCAGCACACCCGCGCGATATTGAGCGCGATATTAATGAGAGTGCGCCATATAATTCCTCGCAATAGTGCAGTTCGTGTATGTACAAAGAAGATAATTCTTCTTAGAGTAGAGAATTGGGAATGACAAGTAGAAAAATTTAGGCTTGACAGGAAAGGTGCATAAAAGTGTATGTTAGACCAAGGTACTCTTGGCGCGTGCACTTACACTGTCAAACATAAGATAAATATTCACAGACGTGGCGTTGACAGGATCGGTTTACTTTTAGCTGAACTCAATAAAGTTATGACGGCTACTTCTCAATATTAATTAACTACTTAACATTATTTCGGTAACGGTCTTGTCAGCTTTAATATTACGATTAACATTCATATCAATTTACGCAGGTCTTTAACTAATTGTAATGCGTTCGTGTCGTAAACCTTGAGTTTTTATTATCACTGAAGAGGGTTCATGGTTGAGCCGAAACGTATGATTGTTTTATATTGATTATTCATGTTCAATAAATATTACACGATTTCCTAACACAAGGAAGGTTTTTTACCCATATGGTATATAGCACTATTAGTCCTGTGCTTGAACTCGAATTGCCCTTTTTCCTATTTTTTTATTGATAAATATTCTAATTAATAACCATATAACCTTAAAGACGTTATAAAGATGTCTTTTTCTAACAATTTTTTAAGATGTCTTAGAAACGTTAAGACGTTATAATGTTACGTGCGATTAATTATAAACTGCTTCTGACGATTCGCTCGTATTCGGCGGGGAGATTTTCCACGCTGTTTCGCGAATTGTTAACGATAATCGGCGGTATTTGATTATGATACACGTCTACGAGCTTATACTTGTATGGAAAGGGACAAGAAAAATTCGTCGTCAGGCTTGGCTGAAACACGGTTAATAAGTGGTATCGGCGGAAAATGTGGGGTGAAACGAAACGCACACGGCTGAAATACCTCTTGAAACTATGGACTATGAAAGCGGAATGAGACCAGGCGAGCGGTACAACGGGGGTGGAGTTTCGGCGGAACGGGGACGAGAAGTTTAATTAAATATCACACGACATATTATGGGAGGTGGAGCATGCGTTTGGTGTCGATGGCAAGTAACGTCGGGGACACGTCGCAAAACCGAAAAGTTCGTACGAACGAGCGAACGAGGCGAGCTCGTAGCAGCGGGGGTTCCACTGCCGGAAGTTAACGGAGGGCGGGCCGGCCAGACATTTCAGAACGCGTCATCGGTACCCTTTTATAAAGCGGCCAGTCTGAAAATTCCATTCGGCCGACCCTCGCGCGCCTCTCCTTCTCTCTCATTCTCTCTCTCTCTCTCTCTCTCTCTCTCTCTCTCTCTCTCTCTCTCTCTCGTCTCTCGCCC
>NW_022639615.1:622839-650390 GCF_010583005.1 Odontomachus brunneus | reverse complement strand
CTCTCTCTCTCTCTCTCTCTCTCTCTCTCTCTCTCTCTCTCTCTCTCTCTCTCTCTCTCTCTCTTACATTCACCCCGGCGCGCAACGTCGACGCGGCTGCTGATTCAATTCCCGCTGAAGAAGCGACATTCCTCGAACGGCACGCGCGCGACAATTTACCGTTAATCTCATAACGCCGTCAAACGCCACGCTGCAAAGATTTCCGTGCGAGATTCAACCTGGAATGTACCCGACGACAGAGATAGGAAAGTTAATTTTAGATGTCATGGGGAGGAATGGATTTATCCTTCTTGCTCGCTTGCCCGCGGGAGAGCAATAACGTGCGAAGTACAAATTCGGTAAAACAGTCACGTTGCGGTAATGAGAGAGTACCTGGGAAAGCGCAGATCGAAAGGTCACATCGCTCCTTTATCCTACCAATGGTAATCGAGCCTTTGCACAAGCCTCTCCGCTGCGTTGATCCCGGCCGCATCCACTCGCGAATTAAAAGCCCATGAATATGGTAAGGATGCAAATTTGGCCTGGTGTTTACTCGGGATCAGTGTTACACGGCAATCTGCATACTCGAGTGTCGGAACACTCGGTGACGCGCGCGCAAGACGAGGGGTTGCTTGTGCGAATCCGCACGAGAGATCGTACACGCGAGACGAGCGTGTCGGTTAATCACAACCCGCAGCATTCCTTCCCGAGGATACGCTCCGACAGGAATTTAATCCGAAACTCTCGTTAGCGGCAAGTTCAGCAGCGCTGCCCGGGTTACCGAGAAAATATGCCAAGGGATTCCTTCTGCTTACGCAGAAGTCCCGATCGGAAGCAGCAACGCGACGACCTCGTGGTAAGCATTATCGGCCGCTAAAAAGAATCCCCCTATATCTCAGCCCGCGCTTCCGTCGATTAATCCGTTAGCCACTCGCGACCAACCTGTGCGTACCGTTCAATTATCGAGGGGTCTTCCCTCCCTCCCTTGCTCGAGCGCTAACTAAGTTGTTACCCCGATAATTCGTACGTCGTAGTATCGGCCATAACGTCGAGCTCTTGCCGCATTAATCCGTGACCCGCCATGGGAATTTTCGCTTAACTAAATTATCCCGAAACTTATCGCCGAGGCCGTAATCAGTAATCAATCAATGTATAGAGTCGCAGTATTTCGTTAATATTGAGTGTCGCTGCTGAAACCAGCGTCTCCTACGCTTTGATCACACCCAGATAATTACTTTTCTTAGACGTAGACTGATGTTGAGGAGGTTATGAGGCAAAGTTTGTTAGAAATTCACTGAAACTTGCACTACACGTTTCTTTTTATTTTTTATTTTTATTATCTTATTTTTTTTAATTAAAATGTCATCTAATTGTCTATGCAATTGACTAAAAAAAGATTGACTATTCGAAATATTTGAAATTAAAGTTGACACTTTTTATATATGTTTTAAAGTCCCCTTAAAGTGTCACTAGAAATATAACACTGACAAGTAAAACTAACCAAAAGTTACACTCCGATTTCTTTCTAATTTGGCACAAATGTAGAAGTACAAAAAATATTTAGGTCATATTTTTCTACTTTGGTCCACTTTTAGTTTCAGCAGTTTATTTGATATAGGCGTTTTTGGTTTGCTGATTATGAATATAAAGTCAAATGTGTCAAATTATTTGTATAAATAATAAAATGTTTAAACAAAACATATAAAAAGTTGAAAAAAATTATTTATACGAATAATTTCTCAGTTTGGCTGAGATTCAAAGCATTTTTTATTAATTTAGCACAGATTTGAAATATTTCGATTGGAATCTCGACTAAAGAAACTTAGAATGGTTCGTATCTCAGCTATGCCGATTTTGTTAAAATTATTTAACTATATTTTGTATTCAATTTTATTTCTTATGCATTTTTGTTGTACTTGTTAATGATAGGAGTGAGAACATTAAAGAGCTATAAGCTGCCCATAAAACTCAAAGTGAGCCAAAATGAAAAAATATGACCTAAATATTTGTTGTACTTCTACATTTGTGCCAAATTAGAAAGAAATCGGAGTGTATCTTTTGGATAGCAGTACTTGTGAATCTTACAACCTTCTTAATTAGAACATCCAACGGGAAAGCAGTGTAAAAATCGATAGAAATGAGATATTGGAAATCTTCGGATATACTCTTCATAAACTCTTGAAAAAACATGCGAGTACGTTAATTCGGGATCAAGAAAGTTTACATGAAATATTTCACGGACCCTTTTGTTCCTCGGAATAAAGAGGTGTTATTTATGCATTTCACATAACGCGCAGCAGTTGTTAGTGTGTGGAATCTGGGTTGGTTGTCACACCTTTTACATACTGACTACAAAGAAGAAGGTATGCGATATTTTTTCTTACTATATACGTTTTCATATAGGTATAATTAAAAAAAAAAAGTAAAATTTTATTCTTATATATATTTATATATTTAAAAAGTTATAAGCGAATATTAAGTTATAAGCAAAGTCGTGCGACCCATACCTATTGATTGTCACATGTCTTTCATGTAAAGGAAACATGACAAATTATTTCTGTTCTAAAGTTTTAAGAGATTTTTTTAATGTTACTGATATCTTACAATCAAGTACACTAAACATGCGCACTGTGATCTATCCTGCGCATGTGCCAGAACCAGTCATATTGTTTTAGGTTGCTTAGATAGTATAATACTAGTGTTTAGAGTACATTGAATTGAGATCATATCATTTATCAGATTTATCAGAATAATAATTCTGATAAATTTTGTAAAAATAACTTTGAGCTCCTGTCTATCTTTCTAGAGAACCTTACATAGACTCACTGTTATAATATGTATAACATAATACATCATTGCGTATCCTTCCATGCTCTTGCGTAATTCACATCATAGCTAACGTGACGAACTCGCAACGTGTGACAACTAATCCCTTTTGATTTACATCAACTAATTATCTGTAGTAATTTGAAATAAAAAAGATTATATTTATAACTTATGTCACAGTAAATGTTAACTTTAAATGCAGGAAAGCTACATAACATTTCTTACAACTAAAGAGAGATTGCGATCAGAAATTTCAAAACTGACGGATCAATAAAAATAGAAACAAGCGTTTGCAAATATCACAAGCGATGTTTCTGTTAAAAGCCACTTCGTACATTCAACTAACGTGATACAAGCCACCTATACTACAGAGAAGAATGTCGCTTCATTTATTACTTGAGATATAAGCTTTGTGACTTCTAAACCCAGTTTGCCCTTATACGACTCAACTGGAATTACACTTTCGCGTTATTTCGCCTGACGTCGACTCGTGGTAGGATCTTACCTGTGTAAGGTCGACAGTAGTTGCGATTTGCTTTGCTGTAAATCGTTGGCAGGGACGACTCCGCTCCCGGCTCCACGTACGCTTTACTCTTACTGTCCCTGGGATCGCTATATTGTTCCACAACCTCGACTTCCGCCTGTAAACAGAACAGCAGATCGTTTCCTTCCGTTTTATCGTCTGAAAGACGCTTCGCGCGACACGCACATGTGTTCGTGTCTGAAATCGCGATCGATTCGAGCGTTCCCATTAAGGGCCATTATACGTAATTCCCATTCTCCGTGTATCGTGCGTAATATTGTAGGAACAACGCGCACGCTGGTATAGTACTATTATTAGCCTGAGCTGCTATAACAATACTAATTCGGCAGCATGCTGCCTCGACTGTTCTCGCACAGGAACGTTTGACTTTGTTCCTGCGGGGAATGCCTTCGGGAAGGGTTATCTCGTCGAAACTAGCTTCACTCAAATGAGTACGAGGATCGTTAACCCGGTGTCGTTTCCTGGTCCTGAATGCAACCAATTGCGGTAATACCTCGGCCGGGGTCTCGAAGGGCGCACGCCTCTCCAGCCGTGCCCTAAATGATGATCGTTATTTCGAGAGAAAACAACCACGACAGCAATTCGTTCTCGCTGCCGGACCGTGTATCCGGTGGATTAAACGTGGCGCTCAAATAATCAGCCAGATGACGGCAAACATTAATATCCCGTACGTGGCCAAGCCCTCGAAACGTAGTACTTCTAACGTGCCGCGAATTGCGCGATACATTCGTGCCGACGCTCGCAATCTGAGGGAAAAAGAGTGGGAAAAGGTAAATTCTCTCCCCTTGACTCTAAATTCAATCGACCATCGTCGCGAGCGAGGAGAAAGGGGTTTCCGTCGTATTTCCTGCGGAAGGAGCTCAGTCCCGGTTCGCGATTACGCGACCGGCGCTTCGACGATATTAACGATAGCAATGATAATAAAAGTAATAACGACATCCCGGCGGCGGTAAACGGAGGAATGCAGATCTGCGAGTAAGAGAAGAGGGCCGATCGATGAGAATGGCTTCTCCCGCTCTCACTCTCTCTCTCTCTCTCTCTCTCTCTCTCTCTCTCTCTCTCGTCTCGTTCGCAGTTATATCGAGGATACGGTGACAGAGAAAAGTACAAATGGAGAGGGTGTAGCACGAGGAAGGCGCCAGCGCGCGAGACGGGCAGACATCCCTGCGATACGCAACGGACGAGAAGGCGACAGCGGGGAAGAAGACAAGTAGCCTTAAATTGAAAGAGCCCAAAATTGGAATTCTCCTGCAAAAGTTGGGCGGCCCTGTGTGCCTCCAGGGGCTGTTCCGACGACGAAGTCGATTGCTTCCAACCACCTTACCTCAACATCTCGCGCCCTCCGCTCGGCCACCTCGCGGTCCCTCTTTCGTTGACGAACAGATAAATTCGTGGATGTTTATACGGAAATTACAGAGGCGGGAAGAGGGGAGCGACTCGCAGACACGCAGAGGCAGCCGCTCGATCGACTGTCACAAATCTGATAAGTGTGTGGGCTGTGATTCGACTTTCTGCGAGTGCAACGGATTCGCATGTCGCGATGGTTGCGGAAACGATTACGCGGAATCGTCGGTGTGAAATGCCGGCGAGGAGCCGAATTTGATGGATTTGATCCGACGAGTGAAAACGCCCGGATTTAACAACGCGTCTCATTGAACGGATAAGTAAATAGATTGATTCGTATCAATATTGAGGGCAACGACAAATAATAAATGCAGAATAGTCCTGAATCGGCGGGATTTTCCTCTGTGCGCGAATTGTTTGATCCCCCTCTATGTATATATTCAATTAAACGAACAGTCGCGAATAAATGTAACGTTCAGTGAAATTTTCGCGAAAAATCCAACCCCAGAGTGACGAAAAAATACGATAACAGAGAGGAAGAATCCCGCGAAGGGGATTCGTGGCGTCATGTGTGCACGCGAAAAAGTATTATATCAAACACAATGCCGTCGTATGCAAATGGCGCTGATGGCGAATCACAACGCGTTCGTGCTACGTCGTTAATGCCGTTCGATTTATCGCGGGATTTAATCCGATTACTTGGTCACCGCGTTATAATTGAGCATAATTATCAGACAGCCTAATCGCCCTACTCTACAGTATTTACGGATCTTGGTGGCGCAACGATCAGTCTTTGTGGCTTTATCATACTCCATTAATGATCGTTTGGGTAAAACACATCGGGATTACGCGCAATGCGCGGGATTTTATTTTGTGCGCTACCCTTCCATGTAGAGAATACCGCTGTGCAAAAGTGAGAAGTACCCTTTAAGTTTTTTGTAGTGAAACTTCACTCAAAGGATATAGTGACCACCTTGTCACTGCACTTGGATCCAAACGATTTTTCACTCATATAGAATGAATTCTCCCCTCTGAATCGTCAAGTGATCATTCTCACTCGAATCAAAGACTCTAAGAACTTTAGGAAGTGAAGCTCATCATACTCGAAGAACGGAGTGCTGAAATGTCTCTTCGAGACATAAATATTAATGTTCATCACGTCCTTGCAAAATGTCGAGCCGTATTAATGGCAATACAGCTCATAACATAAATAACGCCGTTACATAGAACGGCACTCTGGTCTCCAGAGAAAACGTCACGTCGCCGACGTCGATCGCTCTTAATTTTGGGCGGAACGAGTCGGTATTTCCCACTGCCGTATCCACCATAATATAATGCACCATTAATAGTATGCAGATAATGGCGTTAAACGAGAGAAGACGCAATAAGAGAGAGAGAGAGAGAGAGAGAAAGGGAGGAGGGCGCGAGAAAAGCGAACAATGCAGATAAGACGCACGTGAAAGTACATTTAACAGCGAGGAGTATCAATCACTTTCACTTCCAGACGAGGCATAAAAGACTCGACGTCAACTTCTCTCTCGGAGCCAATTTCTTTTTTACGGAATTCTAAGCGTCACGATCAGACTTCCCTCTCCGAAGAGTGTCGGGAATTAATTACTCCCACTTTTCGACGTAATTTTGCTCGCCGTGAGTTAATCGCTACTCCGGTGAATACGGCCCGGTACAAATGGCGACGACTTCCCTCTGGCATTCCGCCGATGCCTCGCGTTACTCCGCCACCGGCACCGAGCGCGAATGAATCGCGCTTTTCGTCGTCTTCGCGCAGAGAATCGCATGATCGAAGTTCTGATCGATGAGGGAAGTATCAGATCGATGAGGGAAAATACCGGAGATCCGCAATTGCACACAGACAAACTCCCGGAAGGCGGCCAGAGTTTCGCGCACTAAAGCCCTTTGTTACAGTGATAAATGCGAGCGACACCGGTGGGCGATCTCACGCATAAAATAAAGCGCTAAAGTATTAAGTAAGGCTTACGAAAGCGGGACTCATAACGATTCACCCTCTCGAGTCAAGTGGCACCCGCTTTCTGTCTTTGTCACACTCCTCCTTCGCCGCGTCGCTACACTTGGCGCACTCTTCGCGGGGGTGACAACGAGGCGAAAGAAACTTTTGTCCGGGTACACTCAGGTGTCGTCCCCTCGCTCTCGCGACGTTTCTTCCTCTTTATTTATTTCTTTCTTTCTTTCACGAGTACTCTCCTGACAATCGCGCGGCGCGACTTTCGCGTTTCCGTCCGTTTGTAATCAAGCGCCAAGATGATAATTATGATAACGAGCACTAACGCGCCAACAAACGCGACAGTAAATCAAAGAAAACTATATAGAATAAAAATATACAAAACAAATAAATAATAAATATTTGCTTTCATGAAAAACTTGAGATTTTAAGAAAATATATATTTTCTTATTTGAAAGGTACTTCATAGTAATATTTTATAAATATAAATTTTAAGTAAATATGTTATTAGTGCTCATCGAATAAGTATCTACTATTTCTTAGATATTTTTTCTCACAGTGCACTAATGGGATTAACGCGCTACAATTGCTGAATATATCCGCTCTCATCAGATATAACACGCGCTACTATTACGCACTACTGTTACGACTCCTTCATAACAGTAGCGCATCTCGAGCAGGTTTTTCAGATAACCGCGGAACGCACCGAGGCGATGTTATATCTCTACTGGCAAAGCGTTTATGCGCAGCGCTTGAGGCAACCCCGGACTCCAGAAACTGAGTGCCGGAGCAATTATAAGCAACGCCGGAAGTCACCGGTCTCTCCGCTCTACCAACGACGCTCTCCGTCGTTGTTGCGCTCGCGTCCGTTGTTATTACCTCTCACGCTACCCTTCGACACCCTTCGCACTCCGCCAACCCCCTTTCCCCAACGCCCTTCGCGCGCCCGGGGGGTATTTTGTCACCACTGTAATTATATTTCTCCCTTCGAATGATTCCCCGACCAGTTTCGCGTTGCGAAAATATCAATACTATCGTTAGCCGGTCAAAGGACTCGGCTCAGCCACAGGAAGTGATGTCATGCGCGCAGCGTGTGTCGAGTGTGCATAAGGGCGCATTCACACCTTCGCAGAAAAGCAGAAGCCAAAGATCTTGAGCTGGTATTAAAACAGAAACTATTAACTACCACCTAATCACCAGCACGAGTTCCGATTGGCTTCTGCTTTCTGCCCTTCTGCTTTCTGCTCTTCTGCTTTCTGCTTTTCTGCTAAGATGTGAATTCACCCTAAAACGATCGATGAACATATTGTACATGTAACGTGTTCGTTTTGAAATTAATTCGATTAATTGCAAGGATAGACTGTCGTAATTATTACGACGTGAGACAATCAATATAGTAAAGACTTCATAATTTTCTTAATTGCATCTATGAAGCAAATGTACTGTATTGAATTAATCATTAAATTTATACCGTGCATTAATGTAAGCTGTTAGATGCAGCAAGGAACTTACTAAAAATAACACTCACAATAAGAGAATTTTACAGTAAAAATTATTATAAAATTTTGTAATCAAAGAAAAAATCAATATTCTACATTTATGTGATAAAATAATAAAAAATGAAAGTATCATATGAGCTGCTTACATGAGAGATGCAACTTTTGCAAATCTACTAGTAGAGTTACTGTCTGATTTATGTACACTTGTCTATTTGAATAATATCTCTTAGCGCAATACAGACATACTTTAATTTGACGTTTCAGAAATATTAATTATAAACATTTTGTGTTAATATTGATACTTTAACTGAATCTCTTTTTTAACTGCAATGTAACTGTTTATATGAATATTATACTTTGCATAAATACATTATTCGAAGAATTTCGCTTACTTGCAAAAATCATAATCCCCTTTTTGATTTATTGCACGTCGCGAGTGTAAAATATCGATAAAGTTTTCGGGCTGGGAATGAGCCACAGTGGGGACTCGTAAACGCGTAACACGGGATGTTTGCTTAACGTAGAATTCATTGAACTGTGAATGCAGATAAACGCGCGGCTCCGGTGAATAAAGTTTTATCATCACCGCAATAACGCCACAATGCATGAAGCATTATGCGTGAGTTATTACTGCACCTCTCATTCTTAATTGAATTTTTCATGTCAAACGCTGAATATGCAGCGCTCTCTATCCCATATCTGAATTATGTATATCGTATTAAGTGTTGTGTTAGTATAGTAATATTGGGTCTCACAATATACAAGCGCGTAGAATTTCTGAATGTTATAAAAGAGAGAGAGGAAGGAAGGGAAAGAGAGAAAAGGAGAGAGAAATTATTCTGCGGAAAAAAATGGTTCCATGAATGAAAAACGAAGAAATCGCTATTAATTTCGTTATGGAAAATTTTAATACGGTATCAAATACTCACATTCTCGACAGTCGGACTCGGCAGCATCCATTGCACCGTGGAAGTCGCAGCTGCTGCGCTCGCAGGACGTCTCTTGTTCACAAAATCTACGGGCAGACTGTAATCGTCGCACAGTGATACCTGCAAGCAAAAGCAAAAGAAACGATGTACATCGATTACCCGCTTATTATCATTTCCAATTAGCTGGGTCGCCCGATGGGAATCTTCTCTTGAATTTTCACCACTCCTCGCGTTCCCTTAATAGAATTTCGAAGTTACAAAAGAACGATTCTCATCAAATGACGCAAACTTTAGTAACCGAAAAACTCTGGCCGAATGTTTTAAATAATTCATCACAGTTACGCGACCAGTTTCGAAAACTGTGTGCTTTTATTGTTCCATTAATTACCGATGGATATTGCTCTTTTTGCTTGCGACAACCACTTATTACTGCAGCGTTATAATATTGAATTATTGTATCATTATAACAGTCGCGCTTCCGCTTTCCAACGGCAACTAAATTATCCTCGTTTAAATCCTCGGAACTAAGCAAGCCAGTTGTTACTCTCCCCCGGTAGTTACCCTCGGCGCCGTCGAGGCACGCACCACCTTCGCTCGGGGACAGAAGGTGGATTTGAAATACTGCTGAAAAAGAGTGAAGAACGGCCGGCGAACGAGGATACGCGGGGAAGCAATCGGCATCAAGCGGCGGAGGATTTCTGCCACTCGACAAATCGCAGGGTAAGCAGGCCGCGTCCCCGCGCGCCCTCAAATCCCCGCCGACGCTGACTGGACCAGCTCATCAGCGATATTTACCGTCTGTCGGAGAATCGATCTATCGATGCGTGGCCTCTCGTCCCGCCCCGATGTACACGCGAACGGTGAGTCCCGAACACGGCCTGCCGCCTACGTCTGTGCATGCATATAAATCGAGACAATCGCGGATCCCCAGGGGCGGCTTATCGCGCCGGAGGCTCGGGGGGTGGTTACAGAGTCCACGGGGGTGCGCGTCGCTCGCCCCCGCGCGTCAGACGCCCTGCGAAGGGAGTTTCGCTCCCGCGCGGGAACCGCACATGCAAATGGTCGGCGTTTATTGTGAGAAAAGAGCGCCGTATGAATATGTGAAGTGGGAAACGAAACGAAAAAAAGAAAGGCACGAGAGGAAAAAAAAGAACGGACGGAGATAGGAAAAAACGGCCGGGGAACAACGGAGGTAGGATGAGGATCGACCGGTTTTCGCGGAGAAGCGGAAATAGCCGCGGAGGGTATCGGTACGTTCTCGTGCCCATCGAGGAATGACACGGACGGCCGGTGGACTTAGCGGGCGGAGGTAACGCGGGGTAGAAAAATCGATTTTACAGCTTTACCAGTTCACATACCGAGACTGACTGGCAAATCCCTTTGTACATGGGGAAAAAATATATGATACACATAATCAGAAATATTTAGTCGTGAGCAGCATTCTGAAGTATGGGACATCTAGCTCCGGTTTCCTACATGGTTGATACGATTCGGTTACTTTGGTGCATCAACTACATCAATATAGTTGCGCGTGATCTAGTGGCAACCAGAAATCGATTGGGATGACATTCACCATGAATGGAAAAAAGACTTCTCTGCCGCAGCTAATGATGGGAGAATTCGTTTTCCAGTGGGAGAATGCTCTCGTTGGACAAAAAGGATGAGTTCACTCCAAAAATTACAGACAACCTATTAGTCCCCGACTGTATGTGTAAGATAGATCATTATTCGTTCGCCGCGTTTGAGACATGTAATTGAAGCTAAGCGGTGTAATTTTACGTACTTTAGCGGCTTCGGAGTGAACACTACCTCTAGACTAGAGTCGCGCATCGGTTGGCATCACGAGGAAGCCAAATGCAAACGAGAACGGCACAGTAAGGTGCACTAGAGGAAATCCGAGAAAACCGTCAATGTCTGCCGATGGCGGGGGTCGAAGATCACATTTCACATTGTCATAAACTGAATCTTAACTTGTCTGAACTTGACTGAATCTTGTCACTTGAATCTTAACTATGTTACGTCAAAATTGCGGGCTTACGTACCCGACTAGATATTTATCCTAATCAGGGTGATTCCAGTCAGTTATCTGGTTTGTATAAAGTGACGTTATCAAGTCCTGTTTGATTTTTGGAATTATAATAAAAATACTCTCTTTATAATAAAAATAACTATAATATTTAACTCTAAGGAACCCTATATAAATGATAAACTATAATAAAAATAAGTCACTTCGAATGATTCGAGATTTTTCATTCGTACAGAGTGAATGCTTAATAGTCGAGTGAATCTTTTCACTCGAAATTGAAAAGTGAATCTGTTCCTCCGTCGCTGAAGCATATTTATTCTAATCGACTGAAACATTCCCTTATAATAAAAATCCACTCTGAGCTGAGCGATACATTCACACTTGCGATCTTCAAGTGATAGAACAATCTTATTATTTCCTCAAATGAAAATACCAGCATTTTTTATTTGTTTTGAGTGAGATTCTACTTCAAAAAAATTTGGAATGTTCATCGTGTTGCGTCTCAACTCCCAAAATATCGGCGGACGGCGTGTAAAGAAGAGCATTTTTTAAACCCGATATAATTATATTTGTATTCCATGGGATCTATGAGTTATTCATGAATTTCGCGTTACAACGTGACTCATGGCTCGTATCTAGCCGATACGACTATAAATCACAACGCGCGTAAGCCTTAAAGTTTACCGAAATAGATTTTCCCGTGATCCCCGATGTCTCCCCAAAATGATTTGTTTTCCCGTAAATTCCCGACGCCGCGTGAATTTTTCCAGGCGCTTGTTATTGAGTGAGGTCGAAAAGTACACGTGGCTCTCCACGCTCCGACATTTATAAAGTGCCCATCGCGCTGTGTGCTCACTGCGCTGAAGAAAGAAACGTTCCGCGCGAGCCCTGCCGCGGAAAATCCGCGAGTCCGCGTTTTCCCGCGAACGCGGCGCTTTGCGCGGCCGAGATTAAGCCGGAATATTTAGCAAATGTTTCACATAAATCAAAGCGCCGCAATATGTTCGGAGTTCGAAGCGAAGCTATGTAAATTCATGGTAATACCGCTGGCCACCCTGCAGCGAGGAGTTTCGATTCGAGAAGAGGCGGGAGAGGGTAAAGAGCGCATTGGGGGATAAACGAGGAGAGGGAGTCGGGCACGATAGCGAGAGCAGAAAGGAGTAGGGAAAGTCCGAAAGGAGAAAGGGAGAGATTGAGATAGATAGATAGAGAGAGGAGGAAGGAAGGATCGAGAGAGTGAATGTGAGCGAGAGGAAGAAGCAGAGGACGAGGGCGACGAGCGCGTATTTCATGAACCCCTAAAGCAGCCCTGAGCATTGCGGCGACCGCCACAATCCCATTCATTCTCTTTATGGGCTCCCAAGTATTCGGGAGCGGGCTTGAATAAATCGGAAATTTGCCCCGCGGGGAGCAGCTCGGCCCTCCTCGCGATTTGCCTGCGACTTTCGGCCTGGTCATTCTCGCATCGAGCGCTCCGTTTTTCGCGCGCGCGACACGCACGATGTGCGAGACCGCGATCGTTAATCCCTGCCAAGCCAGCCGGCTGCAGGGAAGGTCACGCGCAAATTGTCGGAACGATAAAGCGCGCCCCGGCACGATGTGATTACGTTCTACAATAACAATAATAATTTATAAGCTTCCCTTAAGTGGCGTACTTCGCCGGGGTGATCTAATCAATAATCTCGTATAATAGGAGAATGCTTCCGCACAGTTACGACGGCATAGTTCGAGCCACGTTAATAGAAAGTGATATTAACGATTGCGAGAGCCGGACCGCGGGCTGGGAACGGAATGTTTATTCCACGGAACTTGGACATTCCCGACCTCGTCGTTCATGGCTCATAACCGCTCGTCGAAATCGCGTGCGACCGCGCGTTAATTCACTTCATTAAATATTTCGCATCCTCCGTACAGAGAATTTCGAGCTCGCGCTCTCTCATAAATCCGATTTTAAGAGTGATAACGCACAAAAGCGCACACAGGGGAACGATGTTTAATGCATATCTCCCTTAAAATGTGTACTATGAAATTTCGTTTGCACGTGGACGCCGCGACATTGAAGCACCAACACACCGACGCTCACGGCACAACCCACTCTCGATTATATCCAAAGCACGGTTAAATCGCGGCGCAGTGTAGCGACTGAATTGTACAAACAGATCGATCACGATGACATAATTAACCCTACCCGGCAAGGGTTATACGACTTGAATAGCTAAGGGTCCCGGCCAATGCCTCCATATAATCCCTAAATGCCTGTCGGCGAGTTGCGCGCCTCTAACGCTTCGAGAGAGCGAATTTGCATCCCGTTTGACAAATACCCGCGTGTCGAAATTCTAGTCCTGCTTTTAGTCTAGACTTTCTAACATTTATATATTCTAAAGAAGTAGCGTGTGTTTTATATACATGGAAACTGAAATCCTATAGCGCCTCTAAATGGCAAGAAACGCACCAAATGCCACTTGCAAGTTTCCAAGAAAACTTCTTGGCGAAGCTAGTAGGTTAAGTAAGGTTAAAAGAGGTTGACACAAGTTTCAAAGTATCAAAGTATCTACTATACACATTTAACATATATTAAAGATGTAGTAATATTGAGGTAGGATTTCGATTCGAAATTTTGACTCGAGTAGCCAGTTCGTTTTCTTCTAAAGGTTACGCGAAAGCATGCAAAAAGAAGCAAAGAGCTACGAGCTCTTGCAACTCTACGTGAGTTAAACGCTCGCCTTAATTACCTCGTTAACTCGAGCGTCGCCGTGACTGCATTCTTCAATGCATTGTCGTCGAGCGCTGAGAGACAGAGCAGAGCTCTCTCTCTCTCCGGCTGGACGTACCAAACCATAAAGCACGCCATAAAGGGGACTAAAGATCGATGAACAGAGTTAACTATGATTGACGACGAGCGAAAGTACGCGCCAGTCGCACGCAGTCTCTTCAGGGACTCGCTCGTCTCATTTTCCACGTTACGACGATCTGATTCGCTCTAACGCTACGAGATAAACACGTTAAAGTTTCACGAACTCCGCTCTCGCCGACGGAACACGGATAGCGAATTCACCTGGGGCTATTCAATGTCCTTTTCCGATAGCAACGTACGTCGCTAGTGCGCGACGACCCGATATCTTCATCGTGTATTTCCCAAACGTGCTCGTCGTTCTTTCTTTCCTAAGCATCGTACTCTCTTGCTTTTTTTTCGTCATCCCCGTTCGTTACGTTAGACGGCGCCCGGGGCAATCCGACGGTGACGAGTTGAAAAATCCCTCGATATCTTCGCGAAGATGACGAACGGAAACCTTGAACCCTAAAATCGCGCCCATGTGGACGGCTACGAATCGGCTGCTACGATAAAAGGGAGCCACATAAAGAGGGATCCATCGTCCTTGGAATTTATCATCAAAAGATCTCTCCGTCGCGCTCTCCTCACATTGCGACAACAGATCTCTCCCAAGAGAAGCGTTAATGGATTTCGTTTTACGTGGCGATTGATGGCCTGACCGATTTTGCGAAGAAAAATGCGTCTAACAATTACGACGTGTCACAATAAACGAAAACGTGCGCTCATAAGAATTCTCACGAGAGTTCGAGTAAGACAGACTGGGTTTTAAAAATTTTTATCATCGAAATTCTAAACAGTTTGTAGTTGTGTCCTGGTCTCTCGTATACATAAGCTGAGATACGCGCAGTTTTCAACGACACTCAATGCCGACAATATCGATTCGATACGTTCGTTTGAAGATACAAAGACGCGAGATACCGTGATTTCACAATTTAAGGGTCGCAACCGCAGCATCTGGGTGTCCTTTCGTCTTCATTTAAGGCTCCCGCATGTCCCTCGGTCCATTCGATGTGCCGTGGACCTCTTCTGCTCCTCTCTCCTCCATGATCGAACAGAAACGCCTAGCGAAGGACTGTAGCCCTTTTTGCCGTATCTGCAGCCCCTTGTAGGGTCACGAAGGGTCCGGCAGGTTGCTCAAAGAGAACGAAACTCGCTTCAAGTCCAAGGGGGCACCCCAAGGACGCTGTACAACGAGTAGAAACGGGTCCTAGCAATAAGACAGACTAAGGGTCGGCGCAACAGTCCCTAATCATTCGCCTTCCTCAGCCTTACCTCATCTTTCTTACCTCCCTGAGCTTCTCTTCCTCTTTCTTACATTGCGAACGGTCAAGAGAGCTTCTTTACGCACGATATATGTATAAGAAGACACGCATGTTCTTAAAAATACAGTGATACGAGAGCGAAATAAAAGAATATAAATATATACTGTGTGTAAGAGAGTATAAGTATAAGAGAGTATAAGTAACACTGTGTTAAACGTAAAATAGAGTGGTATTTTGCGTGTTTCTCTTTAGTTTCGCGCTCTTTATATACTTTTGTGTAAGTGTAATTGTGATACTTTTCTCTCATCTCGCAAGATATCCTTTATGGCTTTGTGACTTTGTAGATTTCAGGATAGTTTGTCGCGTTTCGAGAAAGAGACGCGACTGATTTCCTACAACTTTCGCGCTCTTGACGTTCCAGGAGGGCCAGAAGATCCTCTTTCATGACGCTCAATTAGAACAAGTACCGTGCCAAGGACAGAACTTGCGATCTTGAAACTTCGACTTCGTGCCGACGTGTCTCCGCCGATAGATAGACTTGGTCGGACACGCAACTTCAAGTACGCGTGTTAAACGGAGTCGTTAAACTTCTACCGGGACGTGGTAGAATGTTGGACCGCTTAACGTATCGCCGCTCTCTCGGGCGACCCTCTGAGTAAAAGTTTAAACAGCACTCGAAATGAAACGCGTGGATTCCCCACAATAGAACTTTACGGCTGTGGAAATTGCTCCCTCGGCGCAAAAATAATTAATTTTTCCCGGCAATCGGACTGTAGCGCGTTAAAATGTCAATTAACCCACAAAACGACTCTTTCGATTTAGACACTTTTCTCTCTTCACGCTCATTTTGCATATAATAGATTACAACGGTAAGAATTCAAGACTCTTAATTCACGTAAAGAAAGAAAATAATTTTAAAAAACTTCCAGAAAACTTCCAGAATTCAATTAACAAGCTTCGCGCGCCAAGTAAAGCTACAATTTTATTCAAATGCAAAAGTTCTGATACAAAAGTTTGATGCAAAGTATCATTTAATTAAAAATGAAATTTATGTCGCTACTTTAACCAATACTACTTAACTAATACTATCAATGTTCAATGCTCCAAAATTTTCCCAATAAATCCATTTCCGGAATTCGGCGCTTAAAAATGATTGATACTAAGATGATTCAAGCAACCCTCTTGCGAGATAATCCGGCACACCCACGGCGTGGGAAGCTGCAAACAGCGCAAAAGGGTTGCGTCGAATCGGCGAGACCGTCGCGGATACCTGCACGTACGCACTATTTCCAACCCCCGCGACGCGCGTTCTTTCTCTCTCCTTCTCTCTCTGTCTCTCTCTCATAGTCGCAGGGAGCGCTGTGATTGTTCCACCGGTTTCTCTATTGGGATAAACGTCGTCCCCTCCTTATCACCCCTTATCCTATGATGGAAAGGGTCCTCCTCGGTCGCGGGAACGGAACCCCATCGCCTAAGGGGCTGCTAATTGATTTTAGAAGTTCCTCCTTGGGACTACCCCAGCCCGCTGCAACATCATAGAGCCCCTTTGGCTGAATTTTCCGAAAAGACGCGGCAGGAGCGCTACCGTCACGGCGAGAAAGCGTCCTGCTTTCTAAGTCGTCTTAGACATCTCTCCGTGAACCGGCACCCGACCACCCTTGTTTCTTGTTAAACGGAGCTCAACGACGACCCTCGACCCTTGTTTTGGAGCGCTCTGCAAATCGAAGCTTTTCGCTCTTTCTATAACGAGTTTCTGTCAGATTTTTGCATCTTTTTATCACCTTTTGCCACGATTAATAAGCGGATATCTCGTGAGTCTAATTGCAATATTGCGAAATACTTATGCCACGCGATATATTTGTATATGTGTATATGTGTATACGGATCATCTCCTTACATCTATCGTATGTACGCGATAAGTAGTGTTCCAACTCGAATTCTAACAACTCTCGCACTCTCCGTCGTATCCGCACCCCCACAGTAAAGTCTATTATCCCAAATGTATCGAAAGCATTATGTCGATAGAAGGATCACGGTAATAAGTTCCAGAGCCCCGTCATTCCGACGACTCGCGTCATGAACTTGTCACAAATGGGAGAAAGGATACATATGGTAGCCGTAATCACTGGCGCGGCAACAATGCATCCCTCAAGGCTGAGACTACCCTCCCCATGCTCGTTTTACCCTGCTTCTTCGTTGTAGCGCGCTCGCCGACATTCATCCTCTTTTCCCGGCGACCATTGTGCATGCATGTACGTGTACATACGCGTGTGCGTGTGCACGACGCTTGAACACCCGCACAATGAGCTTCCGGTTTATTAAAATCCCGCCTACCCAGACTCGCTCGTCACGATCGGCCGTAGACAGCGGTCTAAAACGAATTCGCGCTCCTGCGTTTCGCTTCTGTCTGCTCGAACAATGCGTCGTGAAATGCCACGCGATCTCTTGCTGCAACATTTTTTCCATTCTCTCTTGCGCAAAGCCAACGTGAGCGGAGACATGAAGTTGCACGAGCGTTGTGCATGCACGCGCGCGTGTGTGTGCAATAATCGCGGTATCTCTTCTTGTTGTTGCGTAACTTCCCAGTTTCTAATTAACTGTACCGTCGCGATGACGGGTTACATGTAATGCGAGATATACACTTGAGATTGCGGAATACTGAAAACCCAAGCACGCGACATACGTGTCGCGCGCAAATTATGCAAGTTCGCGCCACGCCGCCGTTACCGAAATTACTAACCGTTGCTGTTTTACAATGGCCCGTTCCGCAGCTTCTGGCAGACACTCAAGTCTTTAGTCAAGACGCAACATTGATCCCTTTGCGTTATCGTGTCTTTGCACTTCGCCGAGCACAGGGCTAAACCCTTCGGGCTCGCGTCACGCGAAAACGCAAACTCGCGTTAAGGAAGCCAACCTCGTTAATAACTCGCGGTACATTTGACGCGCTTCGTTTCCGGCGACATTAGTCGACGTTGATCTGGATTAAAACGGGTCCCTCGCTGTTAACGACGGTTGACTCTTATCTGGATGAGTCTCCAGTCTTTCTCACTCGGTGAAGGATTACGTGACCGCCGAGTGAGCCAAGCTAATGCGTGCGGCGAATCGCACTCGGCACCGTTCGACCACGAACACTCTATTGCCATTTGATACATGTATATGTACTCTCCACTAAGATGTCTATATCGCGAGACACGTCTCTCTGACAATTTATAATAAATTATTTTTGTAATAAATTGAAGTAACTAGATTTCTCAAGAATCTGTGAGACATTATACTTGACAAATATTTTTTAACCGATTGCACTTCTATCTGTCAGAGAAAAATACAAAAATCGATCAGAAAATATTTACCAATCATTCGTACAATGTTTGTTACGGTACTTGAATGTTCTCAATGCGATTCGCTGCTACATCTCTGCCGATAGTTCGACAGCTGAAACGCTGATGAAATTTCTACTGCAAAATTTGATAGACGATATCCACGGGTTTTCGTAGCTTAACGCGAAATTGAATATCATCGCTTAGCAATTGACAATCATCCATCTCAGTTAACGCTCCGCATTTCAGCGAGTACGTTGAATCGTAAATGCTTCCGATATCGCTTAATCTGAGTTTAGCCGCAGTCGCTTTACGGATGATCGCGTCGAGGCAGTTTACAAACGCGTGAGATTACGACGATATTTTCTATCCAGCCGCTTGTACGAGACCAATTTGAGATTGGTAAGCATGACAAACGTTTGCGACGTACCGCAAAATAACGAGGGTACCTCGAGGATTATGCGAGAATGAGTGGCATTTTTTTTTAAGGCTGCGCCAGTTGCTGCCAGAGACAGACGGTAAGAATGGTGCTGCTTGGTCGCAAGATGAGGTAAGAGTTTTTTCTCTTTCTCATTACCATGACTTTATATTGCACAAAAGTCAATCGAGAATATTATATCTTGTATAAGTGATACATCCAAAAAACATAAACTCTTAGTGAAATCCTCATATACATCCTCAATACAATTTTTTTAAAACCGAAAGGAGAATATTCTAGCACCTAAAAAGAAGAACTAGTTACAAGATATTATTTCCTATAATCTCAAATTCTAAGCTAAAAACTTTGACCAAAAGACTATTGCTCTTTTAATGAAGATATTGTGCTTAGATTATTATTCTAATATTGTATTTAAAATACTTTGGTTTTAGAAGAATAAAGATTTAGAATAAAGATTTCAGAAGAATATTCTGTCACTCACTTACTCATCTCACTTTTTTGTTTTAGACGAAAGCTCTAAAATGAAATGTAATAATTGTCGCATCAATAATTGTCAAAAAGTGTGATTTAGCTAATACATACCTTATAGTATATTCATAACCATTCGAAAAAAATGAACTGATCAAGAACATAATATTTGTTTTAACATGATGCAAGGAGAAGGATCTTGGAAAATAGGATAATAATATAAAACGAGTATGAAAATAAAAAAAACTTACATTTTATTATTATAAAGTTGTTGATATTAAAACAACCTAAAATTAAAA
The DNA here is from genome assembly GCF_010583005.1 of Odontomachus brunneus. Lineage (NCBI taxonomy): Eukaryota > Metazoa > Arthropoda > Insecta > Hymenoptera > Formicidae > Odontomachus > Odontomachus brunneus. The sequence goes on along the minus strand of NW_022639615.1, from coordinate 630,647 downwards.
TTAAGCTCGATAATTCAAGGTATGTATAGTTTTTTAAGCGTGTGAACAGAAGCCATAAATAAAAACATCACTTTCAGTCGTCTACAGTATTAAAAATTATAAGAAAAATATTTTCTTGTCTTGATCAATCGAAACGCTGTTATTAAAACGTTTGAAGGCGTTTTACCACGTCTGTTCTATGCTCGGCTCTTCTCCTTTTAAAAAATGCAAACTGGAAACGCGGAATATTTGTACACAATCAGAGTAGAACATTCTTGTCCCACCGCATTAGGCAGATTTCGAGCTGTGCGTCAGACTGGCGAGGCAAACACGATCCCGTCGAAATGAACGCGCCGACGAACATTGATTTCCACGTCACCCCCGACTTTCTCCCCCTGACGCAATCGGTCGGCCGGCCAGTCTCCCAGAATCGACACGCATCACGCGCGCATACGTGCATAATTAACGCGACGTGCCTAAACGCTGAATTTTGACGTACAAATCCGCAGCAACACGGATCGGGCTAACGACGCCACACTGCGCCCCGAAACTTTTCGAAACGTCGCCGCAACATTGAATGCCTAACACCAGGTCTGCGGCGAGCCACAGCCACTAGTCTCAATTATATGTCCCTTTCGAACCGCAACGCAGAGTTTCTCCGTGTCTCTCTAAACGTACGTATACGCATCGGCTCCTAAAAGCCCGAATGTGTTCGCTTCAAAATACATCAAACACATCTTCATTTTACAAGTTCTTATCTCCAAACAGAGAAAAAATAGTTCCAGCATGCGTCTATATCAGATGATCTCTTTCTTTTGAATATTTGATACACTGTTATGGTTAAAACTTCTATTGCTAAAGTCCGAGCATTGTTTTGGGTGCAAGTCTCATTACAAGTGTCCAGAAAGCCGTGGACGCAGCTCCCTCGTGGAGACTCCGCGGGGGATGTTCTGCGTGTATACGGGTCATGTGTACGTGTGTGTGTGTGTTCGTGTGTTGAGGATAATCGCGTCCTCGGCGATAACGGCGTTATCAGCGAAGCAATTTCGGTTCACGACACGGCGGCACTGGCGGTAACAATTAAGCCGCACAATCGGACGATCGCACTTGATCGCCAGTCTGGAAGAGGGATGCTGGGTGACGAGATTCGCCGTCGGATCCCCGTCGTCGACGTGTCCTAATACGTCCTCGAATGCCCCGGAGCCTACGTACGGATAGGTCCGTGCCTTCGTACGCACCTACCGACACTTAATTAATTCACTTTACGCCGGACTCTCCGTTCGTAATACGGGATCGGGCTGCCTAAGAGCCCCAAGGCAGTAATTGATTCAAATGCTGCGAGGGGTGGTGCTACCGATGTACTAGATGTTACATACTAGCACAGATACGGCCGCCGTTTCCGCCTGACCGAGCATTGTCATGAGTCATGATGCATCAGTTGATTGTACAGATTGCATAGCTCGTTTATCTATTTGTAAGACGCAACGTCGGAGAAAAATGAGCATCTGTTTCTATACATAGACATCTTTAGACTTGGCTCTCCCCACCGACTGGATAACTAGACAAAGAAAGCATTTTACTCTCTATTATCTACTAATGCCATGTGCATAATTAAACTCCAGAGTTGATTAAGCTTTACAGAATGGCAATAGATAAATATTTAATGAAAGAAAACGAAAGAAACGCAAGAAACGCAAGAAAATCCCTATCCTCTGTATTGGCGAACTGTCGTAATTTATGAGCGTTCTAACAATGCCGATCATCCCTATTATATTCAGAGTTATTGGGGTACCGAGTACAAAGCAGACATCAATTTATGGGATAAAGAAATTACAATTACAGCATGACTAATTGCCGTCCGTTAATTGCGGTGTAAAAAGAACATGGGACATTGTTAAGACGGACGTCGAGGGGTGGTGAAAGTGAGGAACTTTTCGGGATGTTACCGCAGCGTGGAAATTCTGTGGCGATGCGAAATCCGGCGAGTCCCGTGAAGGCACGTCGAGGGCGCGAAGAAAGAACAGAGAAGACGGATGAGTACCGATGGGGCGGTGATTAATGTAGACAGTGTCTCTGTATAATTACTTAATTAAATTCATACATCACGCGGCATTACACGATGTGCACACGAAGAGAGTGAGAGAGAGTGAGAGAGAGAAAGAAAGAGAGGGGAGAGATTTGATCCCTTTACGTATAACGACCATCCTGCGGATGCGAAGCTTCTATTCGGATCGTATCTCTCGTAACCACCCCAGGAATACGGCGGGGGTTGCTCGAATCTAACCCCTGACTTGTCTACAACGTCGCATGACGCGGATTACGATTGGCCGCTCGGTGTTCTAGGCCGTACCGATTGAAAAACAAATTACGATTACGAGAAGATGAGAAAAGGGAAGGATAGCTGGCACCAGCTAGTTCTGGACCTTCGGAAAACGTGTCCACGTGTGAGGAGTAATTCCATAGTTTTAAGGGTTTCTGGAATTGGGATGACCCGGGTCGTTGCTAATTGGGTGCTGTACCGGCTAGATTGCGGTCACCTTGTTAGCGATCCCGTTGACTCCCTTGTAAAATATATATACGTGTACATGTACCTTCCAACAAACGAATGTAACCCTTCTCGCTCAGCCGGTGTACGTGCCCGTACACATTAGTAGTAATACGTCCGCACGCTAACTCGCTAACAAGGTACCTAACTATTTACCGAGCAAAGAGTTCATTTCCGTCGCGAAACCTATGATCTGCATGCGAGCCGTCGATTCAATTAACCTGACTTCGCTCTTTATTTGTGTCACATACCGATATTGATAACATGGTAAAAAAATCATTTCAAAATCGATTGTTCTCATGTAATTACCAATCCCTAGAAAATGTTGTCTCCTAAAAGTTTTCATTCAAACTTTGGCATCTGCTCTGTTAAGGTGAATTAGTAGAAATGTTCCTGATTGAATCAGTAAAAGGAGTATTTTATCGATGATCAGTGACTGCTCACTGATTATTTATGGAAACACTGCCACTTTACTGCTTCATCATATATTTAACTGAAAATGAAAGAAATTTATAAATAACACAATTTTTTAAATTTTGATATATTATTTAGTGCCTTTCCATATATTGACATTTGTACTTTCGCTCTGTAAAAGCATTTGCAATTTCATACAACCAAGTAAAAAAGCAGTACACAATTGTATTATCGTATCTATAATCCTCTTAATTTCATTATATAAGTAGGTGAGAAAAAGCAGCAATCCGTTGGGTTGTAGAAAACCCCCTTAGTCCGCAGATAATATTCGCCAAGTGAGGACGCATCGGTTGAAAAACATTTCCAGTTGATTGCTAGAAATGTCGGGTAGCTCGAAAGGGGTTTTGCCGATGGTCGAGAAGAGGCGGGAGATACGGTGAGAGGGCGCAGGGGCCGAGGGATGGCGCGGAGGATCTCTGAAAACAGTGATCACGTTTTTTTAATTAAACCGAAAGTTAGACTCCCGTCGGGCAGGGCCCCAGAACAATCGGCTCGCCGGAGTTTAATCACGACGTAATAATGACGACAAATAAATTAAACTGGCCCGTTACGCTGTCCGCCTGATCATCCCTTCGAGAAAAGATTGCGCGCCGGAAACAGGAGAACGCCGAAACGTTTCAATAAACGGCCGGAACCTGAGCCATTCCTTTCCAGCGGGATTAGTTTCCCGGACAGAGCGATAAGAAACATCTCTCTTAAATAATCTCGTTCTCATCGATGGCGAGCGTATTTCTTCGCGTTTTACGCACGCTGATCGGGAAAATATCCAAAAATTTATTTTTACAACATATATATATATATATATATATATATATATATATATATATATACATACACACGTTTGTATCTCGCTAAGTGACCCGTAGATAATCGGAAAACAATAGCGCCGAGTATCGATCGTTGCACCGGCGCGCCGTTGAAGGTCCACTTGAAACGTGAAAAATGCCGAGAAATCCCTAGGATCTTCCCTCGCAAACAACCGAACAAACAATGTCGAGGTAACAATGAATTAACATCATGACCAAATCTCAAGAACTGCACTCGTAAATACGAATTATTGTCGAAAGAAAAAGAGAGAGGAAGACTCTGCCGCCGCTGCAAGTTTCATCGCGATGTAAACAAATCCATCGAGAATAAGGGACAAGCACGATTTTGCAGATATCTTTACGGAAACTCCAGTTCGGAAGATGAATTTAAAATGTAGTCGCAACGCATTTCTCTCCGACGGGGGTACTTACAAACTGCAGTTTGCTTTATCTGCAAGAGCTCACAATCGATACGCGATTGTGCCGAAAGGTGAAAACATCGCGGGCTCATAAAGCGCGCTTCCCGTGCTGATTTGTACCGCATGTTTGCAGTTCCATCGAATGGGGTGTTCGCCGGAAATGGACTGCTGACGGAATATAAATTTGGGCAGGCCGCGCTGCCACACACCAACCTGCGATTTAACTCGTTCAATATTATACCGAAACGAACCACTTCGGGGGCAGACCCGCAGCCCTTTTTAAAACCATTTCACGAGTTCGAGTAACGAACGAAGGTAGAAATAATAGATCGATTAAAAGGTATTCAGCAACTTATCTGTGAATTCCAATTAAGCGCCTGTAAAGCATTCCGCACACTCGAACGGTACGGTTGTGCAATTTAGTTACTGTTGATCGAACGGGGAAGCGCCTCTCGAATAGATATTGCAGATTGAATAGCCCTACAATACGGGGATACGGTTGGAACAATACACGTGACGTTGGAGGTGCTAATTCAGCCGCCGGTGAGTTTGCGCGCTTATGCTAAAGGTCGCCGATGTTGAGTCAGTACTGTGGACGGCATAAACGTGCGAAATGCATGCACATGCACGAAAGCAGTTTACAATCAGAGCTCTGGCTGGGAAAACAGACGTTGTCTGGCTCGTGAAATGCCATTCTGACCTCCGGAAATGCACAGAGAGCGCAGGTTAGCATTAACAGGACATCTCTAACTTGTGTCCACGTAACTGTTAATTTGGAATTTCCAATATTTGAGGTAAATTCAGTAAACTCAAAGTAAACGTATCTAGCACCTCGCATGTGTTATTCATTGTTTCCAAAACAAACGACAATATATTGATGTGTTAATGCAAATTTAACGACGCAATATTTCGCGTCACCGTGAACCCCCGTTCTGCCTTTACGCAAAATGAATACGTAATTATCTCTATCGCATCTTTGGATTTCGTAGCGCCGTGGGTCCCTCTAGGCGTGTCGTTGTATCCGCTCGCGACGGTTCCACCCCCGACATAGTGGTGTATTCGGGGAATATTTCGCCTTACCGCCCGGCTTACAAGTTCCCCATGATTTGTTCCCGAGGGAGAGACTCGTCTCTCTCGATCTTAAAGGATCGTGAAGTCGGGGTTGGTCGTATTTGTTAACAAAGACGACAATTCGCTGGTGAATCGCGCGGAATTTGTTGAAAAAGTCGCGGTCTATGTCGTTTGGCTGCAGATGAAATTGACGTGGGTGTCTACTATGTAAAAACGTAGATATAAGGAGTGCCAGTTGACAGAGAGGACTGAGTAGACGCGCGAGGAAACGCGATTAATCACCTCCGCAATGGTAATCATCCACGCCCGCGGCGAGTTTGAGGCGGCTCTTCCTGAATGAGTCATACGGTAGGGCGACGAAGGACTTACTCGAGTTCATGAAATATTCGGACTGCGAGCAACTGAGCCGCTTGCGAGGGCCATCAACACCTGCGGTCGGGGAAACATATAACTCCGAAAACTTCCCGCCACGTATTACTCCCGAAACTTCATTTCACGAGGCAATCGTAAAGCTGTTAGTTTGTGCTGAGGGCTGCTGAAACGGAACAATTTTGCCAAGTTTAACTTTCGCCACTGTGAGCGCGATAGAGCGTATCTTATCGATCGTTAGCTTGAACTTTAACGATCATCAATTTATTGTAGTTCAACTGGCGAAACGCATATCAGTAGATCGCTGATAAAAGCCGACGACCTCATTGTTGCGTCGATTCACTTGTAGATTACAACATTCAATCATTGATTCCCCTTAGTCATTGACACTTTGGAGAAGTTTGGTTTCTCTTGTGTCCAATAGCGGTTCACAGGTTCCCTATTAATAGTCATTACTTAAAACTCGTTTCAAGTGAAATAAAGAAAATTAGGTCTAGTCGACACACTTTTCACATACTGATTTAAAAAAGATGTATACAAAATTTTTGTAATATTGTACACATTTTCAGATACAACCCTTAGTTAAAAGAAAAAATATTATCCTTATATAATATTTATATACAAAATAGTTATTAAAATATAAGCAAAATCGTCCAAATATGACTATCCATCACGTATGGGCAGTTACATTTAGACAAGGATTTATTGTCACGTTGCTTTCATGCAAAGAAGACAAGACAGACTATTTCTGTTTCAAGGTTTGAAGCGTTTTATTAAAATTAGTTTGATAATTAGATACAATATTGTCCTTTGGAATTACTGAGTGCAAGCGAAAAGTTTAACTGCAATGCTGATGGTGTGGAAACCCAGATTTTTTCTAGAATGCAAATGACTAAGGAGATCTCAATAATTGTGTTTTACCTCATTTTACGTGAATATTGTATCGAGCGGTCTCTGCGGTAATACACATCGATACTATGCCAGCCACAGGAAACGTTGGTTCGCGCAAATCATGATTTTATGACTCTTTGCGAATACTTAAGTATCCATTCAGGCCGTTGTCATAGATCGCTGACGTATAATAACCGAGCCAATGGACGATGGGTGTACAACTCCGTTACTCATTTATACGGCGGGATGGATGCGCATTGTGGTATTACGTGTACGTTGCACGGCCACTTAATTGAACGTAATTACGCCAGCCGCCGTAAGCCACCCTTCACTGCAACGTAACTGTGCACGCGCGCGCACAACACGGGGTTCTCCAACGTTTCAGGCATGCAGTTCACCAGCGCGTCAACGAAACGATATCAAGGAAGCTGAATGAATGTGACGTTGAACGTCACACTCCGCGTGTGTATGTGTGGATGTATAAATGTGTGGTGCGATTTAACGTTCGCTCTGACTCGACGGGAGTCACTCCCGAGAGGAACCGCGACTCCAGCGGCGGATTTAATTCCACCATTCAATTCGCGCGACTTCCCGACAATTCCGCCGCGGTTTTTTCGCAACAAAAAGAAGCACGGAAAAAGAAAGTAAAAAAACCTCGTAAATCCGGTCGAATCACAATGGCTGCGGCCGTAATAAATATCACGACGCGAACACCTAATGGGGGAGTCCCGTTTCGGCGCGTACTTCGATGATATTGTTTATGGCGCCTACGTACGGGAGCGCGATATAATGGAAATTCCGGCGTCCGGCCGACTATTTATGGGGCAACGTCATGTAGCGGCACGCACTGCCAGGCCCGGTGAACGAACGTCGCTCCTCGTAGAGTATAGTATAAGCCACATGACCGCCCCGCAGGGACGACTATTACAGGACGACCCTTCGCCTTCCTTGCTCACCGCCGCACCATAGTTTCCCATGGTGATCGTCAGCGGGGTGCATTGCGGTTTCGGGTATCCATGTTGCAGCAGGTGCGAAGGGCGAGGAGCAGGTGAGAAGACACGCATCTATCTCGGTGCGTGCCTGTTACACGCGAAAATTCGATAAATATCAAATGAGTGGTGCCAAATAGAAGTCCATGTATCAAAAGACATGATTGCTTATACACAGAAAGAATATGTATTATAATCTTTCTTCATATATATATATATATATATATATATATATATATATATATATATATATATATATATATAT
>NW_022639615.1:595570-618070 GCF_010583005.1 Odontomachus brunneus | reverse complement strand
AGTATATAACTGTACAACGCAATCCCGTTCACAACCCATAATCATAAAAGCTACAGACTCTAATTAGCCGAAGCCTCGCCATTTAGTGTCCTTAAATCCTCGCCGCCCTGGAACTCAACTTTATGCTCCATAAAGCCGAGCGTTAAAAATATTTCGCTCAAGTAGGATTCGGCAAATGTACGAGGACAGAACTTTTCCTCTCTATCTACATTCTTCCAGCTTAAATAAATATACGCCAGTTACGCGAGAACGTATTTCTCCATTCCCACTGTCCAACATTAATATTTTATCGCCGCTAAACTATAACATGAATGCGCAAACAAATTTTATCTGGCTTTCGCAGACATTTATGCAACTCCCGGGTTCTCGGACCGAGAATATTCAATGTCACAGAATGGAGAAGCGAAAGAAGCGCTTTGTCTGCCTGCTGTTTTTCCTTCGATGAATTTATCGCCGAGCTATAATTTATATGTCGACTACAACCAGGAGCACTCCTAGCGGAGACGGTTTTTAATTCTCACCGTCGTTGGCGCGCCTTTTGTTCCAGTATTTAGTTCCGGCCAGTTTGTGAGCATCCGTGGAACGGAGAACCCCTCGTGCATTCAGCCCCTAAAACCACCCTTTAACCATCGCCGAGCCACTGTCTGGCCGCGCGACTACGCGTACATACATATACGCGTATAGATCTGACCGTGCACTCTTCTCCTCCCCTCACCTCCGCCGTTAGCAACCGCTGTCCAGCAGCGAATGGAATCACGAGAGCACGTGCAGGATCGTCGGATTAAAGATTAAAGGATTTAAGAGAGAGCGAGAGAGCTACGAAAAAAAAGAAGCCGCGTTAATGATATTGAGAAGACTCCTCGCGAAAAGGGTACTATCGTTTGGCTTCATTTAGGCTTCTGGCAAGCATGGATTTTCTCAAACTTTCAGTCTCGTTATTGTAAGAAATGCTTAAATATTTAATCTCGCTGAAGCGCGCGGAAATGGTATACTGAAAAAAGGATTTGATTGACCAGATCAAAATTTGGTTAAAGTGGGGTCAACCAAATGTCTGGTAATTATAACCCAAAAATTTCATTTTGCCACTATTTTGTCTTACTTTCTCAGTAATATATTTACTTAGTCACTAAGCAAAATAAAATAGTAGCAATTAAATTTTTCAATTACAAATTTGATCCCATTTTAATCCCAAATTTTGGTTTTGACAACCAAATCCTTTTTTCAATGTAGCTGGTCTGACTTCATGGAACAGCTGAGTAAACACGATCGTAGTTCGATCGCGCGCATTCACAATTGCAGATTAAGCCCACGTAATTACCCGCTAATTTCACGAAAATGAAAAAGAATGAAGTCAGTCTCCTCGAGAGGATGAGAGGGGAGGGAAAACGCGGGAGCCTCAAAGGAAGCGCGGAACGACTGGAACAATCTAAATGACGATTCAGCCGCAAGCCTCGAGGGGGTGGCGCCCCAGGAGCACATCTAGGCAGGAGCAAAACCACGCGACGTCGGGACATAATTGGCCGTAGAATTAGCAAAGGGGATTCGCTGTTTCCCGTCTTGCGTGCGGTGGACCGCCGAGAGAACCGGACAATTCTCTTTCTCCTTCTCTTTCTCTCAGACCGTCTTCGCTCGTGACCGTCCGACGAACACGAAAATTTCTAAAACGACGAGAATGGAAATGGACACGCAACTATCCCGAATCTCTAACTGGTTTACTGAATTACGTCGAGGACGAGATTGGATTTGACTCCATCGTGGTAGCTCGTCCTGCGAGTTGCTAGCTCGTGTCGAACACTGTCGTAGGAGGGCAGGAAACGAAGGAAGGGGTGGAGGTAAGAGGAGCTTTCGGTCTTCGAGCTGGAGCAATTTGCCAAAATGCGCGTCGTCTCTTGTCTCCGTTCTAATCGAGCCCGAGAAAACGAAGAGTCGATAAGGTCGTGCGAGGAGGCAATCCCGCGGAATTAAAGTGTCGGGCCGATGCGAAGCGTTGACACGGGCTGCGTTGGCGGAAAACGCTCTGCCCAAAACTTGGATTAAGTCGTGACTCCTGCGACCATCGACTGCGAAATTGGGAATACGAAATAACGAAATACTTTAAGTACACACACAAAAACATATATCACTCTACTTCTAAAAAAGAAACAATTACTGAGTTTTCTTTCTTTCTTTTAAGTAGTGGTAATATCTTCAACAAGGAATATTGTTGATAATGGCCTTAAAACATATTCGTCATAAATTTGAGAAAAATTTTAGTTTCACAATTATTTTCATGAATACTAAATATACAAATCTTTCTTACTTCTAGTAAAGAGTTGTCGCCTAATGGCACCGTTTTCATCTTGCCATCGCACTGTTATCACGATATGAGACAGAAAGAAAGAGAGGATCGTGACTAATAACTGACAAGGTGCAGAGAATACTCGACGGAAATCCTACGATTCTCTCTCTCTCATGAGAAATCACCCCATCATCCTTGGAACTCGATCGAAGGGAAATACTCCCGCGGCAAATATCCCTAAATTGCGTGTAAATATCTCCTGTATCGGATCTTCAGGTAGATCCTCAGACAAGGGGTGGATATCCGCAGGGGGTGTTCAAAATAGAAATGGTGCGAGGGGGATCCCGTCGAGAGATCCCAAATACCTTAATATCTTTTCATATCCCGCGTGCAAATATTGGAATTCGTGAAATTCTCGAGACTTCCTTGTGAGTATGACCGTACATACACCACATGACGTTACTATTAAAACGGTTTTTAATAGCAGGCGTTTCCTTTATCTCACATATCATACAGATAGAAGAATAATCATACATGATCTCGAAAGGTTCTCCTCATTGCGACTATAATTTGCAACGCGCAAATCTCGATTGTACACAAGCCGCGCGGTGACTAAAAATAGTAGAGGAATCTCACGTATTTCGAGACTTGTGGCGACTGCTATTGTAACTCTAACGACTACAAAACCCAATGTGACAAACGAGCGAACTCTTATACTTTTTCGCACGTCGTTTTTAACGGTATCAGGCGACGCGATGCGACGCGGCACGACGGAAAATACATTTTGCCGACCTGGTGCAGAAACCGGGAAAAACATCTCACGGTGTGGTTCGACGATAATTATTACCCGAGCACGGGTCGGCTTAATGAAATAACTTAGTAACCCCTCTCGTGTGTACCGCGGCCAGTCGAGTCTGTCATTGCCGTCTGTTTGGCCAAACACAGGAAATCAAGCCGGCCCAGCGAAGCGCGATTCGCGATACAACGCACCGAGGGAGTCGCTTCGGTGTCACGTCGGGGGATAGACGGATCGCTAATGAAGCCACCCTGCGTTCGCCTGCGCGCTCACAGTGTCCTCCGACACTAGTATTTTTCTACACGAGGCCGGATATTTATGTAGGCTACTCTTCCGTGAAATCGGAACGCCACGAAGAAATCGGCGCGACTGAGGACGTCATGTGGCACCTGATGTCTGACATTAACGCACTGCCGCGTCGTGAAGAGAAACGAGTGTTGAAGCATGATTTTCTGGTAAAATATTAACGAAACATCTTAATCGTGCGTAACATTTACTTGGAGATTCATCTAATCTACCTACCTATATAAAACAGAATATCTGTCTGTTCTCTATACAACTCCTTTGACTGGACCAAATTTGCATAATTATTCTCTGAACCTAGCAAAAAACATAGGCAACGTGAAATCTGGACATCCCCCTTCCCCTGATTTCATTCCCTTGATACTTTGCGATAACTCGAACAATGCTGGATAGTTCCAGCTAGTTGCTAATAGAAATGAATTTACTCAATTTTGCGTATTTAAGATCGTGTGATCAGTTTCGGTACGAATATACTCAATCATCTATAGTGCCTCGACAGGATCAAACTTGCAAAGCGCGACCAAATATTCGCGTATATCATGATCCTGTCGGATCTCTTTGCAACCTTCCCCCAGGTGTCTGCGGAGGACCGCTATCGGCCCTCCCCAACCGCGGATTCCCGACGGCCGTTACCCTCCTTGTGGCATCCCTCTCGATGCACCCTTCGGAGGCTGCACGGCAATCATTTGCATATCTGCCGGCCGTGGAGCGGCGCGTTCCGCAAAGGGCAGCCAAATTCTATTATCGAACTCTGGCACGCGGCCGGGGCTGCTAAGTGGACGCATTAGGAAAAATAAGGAGGGAATTCGAGTGGTGAAAACGGCGCGCGGATTGCGAGCGCACGGAAACGAGGCGAGGGAAGTCAAGCGGCAGTTCCTATCGCTAATGCTGTTAGGCGTCACGAAGTGCACTGACACACACCGCTGTGTATGTGTGTGTGTATGTGTGCGTGCATAAGGGAAATTAACTTAGTCGAAATCTCGTATCGGACAGAGATGTTTACTTACAGAGCGGAAACATCAGACGCGCCGCCCTTCAATCAATAATCGAAAGACATCGTCGTTCAATTGCGACGCTCGGAAGTGATCTCGCCGAGTCTCGTGCCACGACTCGAGTTGAGCGTGACGGCGTTATCGTGTCGGCACGACTTACGGACATTCAATTAAAACCGCTAAGTTATGAGAGGGACAGGCGTAAAGTCGCGGGACGTAGGAACGCGCCTTTCAGTACGAGCGTATTAAATGATATAGCGTGGTAGCACGTTGAATAAGCAACATCGAATAAAGATAAGGCAAGACCAAGCGCTACCAGTTTCAAAGGGCACGTAATTGCATTCAGATAGTAGCCAGACTTCTAAGTAGGAAGTTGCCCGCTGTCTAACGTAATTAAAACTTTCGTCTTGTGACGATCCCGACCGTTTCATTTCACTGGTAACCGGCGCGCCACCGTCCATCGACCACTCACCCCATAATTCTTAAGACAGCTAATTGTGAGTCAGAACCCTACATCGTCATCAATGCAGGAGCCCATCAATTTCGTATACAATTCGGAAAGAAGAGAGGAATACCGATGGAAATCACGAACACGCTACATCAATTCCGCTACGTAATTTCCTAACTTTTTACGCAGTTATCGGTACTTAAAAGTTGCAGGTTAAAAGTGCAGATTCAAATTTGCAAGAGCTAACAACTAAATATCACTAAACGGTGACGTAGTCGCACTTAAGCTTAAGGATTATCACCGGCAAGAGGGCTAAGAGGAATGCCTTGTTCTACAAGTCGCACTACACTAACTTCCGTTCCAGGGTTGCAGTCGAACCTAATGAGGAAATACACTTTCGCGAAGACGTGACGAGAGGACGCGTGATGTGGCGTCAGCAACGTCAGCAGCGATTCGAGCTCATTCCTTAAATGAGAATCCCCATCTTTCTCGGCACGTTCGCGCGCGTCGCGAGGAAAGTCGTTTGTACACGAGAAGGGTGCTCGTTCCCCACACTTTCTCGAGCAGGGCAATGAACGCTTCGACATAAATCCGCAAACATGAGTCGCGAATCGAGCTTAAGAACTTGCGTGAGGTATTCCACGATATCGATATTCCCGAATATTAACCCTTTCGTTGCGGAAGTCGTATATAATCTGACAATTATTGACGCATCCCTTGCGTGCAGGTAAAACTCATCAAACTAAACACAAAATTCCTCTACACTAGCTTCCACTGCACGATAACGATCCATGCAGTCAACCGAATTTTTTTACAATAGTTTAGATCCATATTAATAGTCGTACTTGAAACCTGTCTTAGGTGAGATCAACTCAAACTTGAGTTTAGAGTTAGATGTGAATCTTTCAGCTGAATCGCGATTGCAAATGTAATGTCGCATATATTGTATGATTCAAATAAAAAACTCAAATCTAACTCTAAATTTAGATATCTCACGTGGGACAAGTTTCAAGTAAGACACTCAGATTTCAATTTATAGTTAGACCTGAGTTTCTGAATCGCAAATGTAATGTCACGTGTGTTAAATATATAATTCAAATAAAAAAATGCTCATCTAACTCCAAGTTCAGATTTGAATATTTCACGTAGGACAAGTTTCAAGTAACGACTATTAGAGGCATTAACGAGCATTAGAGGCTGATACGCGAATATTATCCCGCATACAGCAAATGCTTTTTAGTTGAAACACGCAATGAAGAGGGTGGTGAAATTCGGAAGCTGCTACGAAGAAGTATCGATACTTTCGACTTAACCAAAATGAGATTGCAAGCTCTTGATGTACCATCCTCAGCTCTCCTTCGGGGAGAACAAAGTCCCGCGAAAAGGCAACGGAACGAGAAACATGGACGTCTGCGAAAGAAAGGGGATTCGAAGAAAAGGTACGGGTGGTGAATGTAATGTAAATGGGAGGGTGACGCGTGCGAGGGTCTCGTAAGACGCGCTTTCTTTCCTGCCCTCCTGTGTTACTTCTTTCTTTCCTCTTTTTCATATTTCGAACGAACCTGCTAGAATCCTTGGCGTGAATGAAGGTCTTGCAAAAAAAGTGAATTCACCATAAGACTACTGCCTTCAGACGACGCTGATCTTATTTCTCCTTCATTGCCGTTACCTTTATTCGTTTCCTCGGACAATCATTGTATTTCTTCTTGAACGGCCATTGAGTCACGCTTCGTCGTTATTCTTCGCGTGTGACAACGTAATATTCTGGATTATTTATGAAACTCGTACACTTTTCGCGCAATATTTATTTCTCGAAAGCGGACGGAATAGAGTGAAGAAAAGCACGTAATCATCGCGGATACGTAATTATCGCAAACTGACTTTTATAACAAATTAAACATTTTTTCTAAAATCATACGTTTGATACGTATTAAGGGAAGATATTAAGGAATGAGTAAGTCCTAGATTGTCGAAAAATAAAAGGTTTTCACGAAATTTTTTGAAAGAAATGAATAAATAAAGAAAAATATCAATATATATATATCAAAGAGAAATGAATAAAGACATATAAATATTTAATATAATTTTTAAATTTTCTTTTTTTCTGATTCTTTCGGATTATCACACAAACTTCTTTGAAGTACATTAATATTTTTCTTCACTTATTTATTTCCTTGAAAAAATTCGTAAAAACCTCCTTTTACTTAATACCTCCTTTTACCTCCTTTTATTTAAATCTTACTTTAGCTATTTAAAGCAGAACGTCCCTTTAATAAAATATTCTATAATTTATGTTCACAATCCAAATCATTTCCTGCCTTGTTTGAAGAACTTCCTGACTTGCTATCCAATCTTTCTTGAAACAACAAACCAAGGTGGAAAGTCGTTTGATGAGATCTTATTTGAAAGAAAATTCCGTCTAAATCTGTATAAATTAAATATCAATATCATCCCTTATCGTCAAAGATAGCTACCAATCCTTCTCGCAGTTCTCAAGTTATCTGCCAAATGGGAAGAGCGCATTCCTCACTGAGCATTCAATCTCTTCGCTTCGTTCGTCACTCGACACGCGATTGTATTGTATCCGTGGTACTAATAGAATCTTCGTGTTCTTAGCGATACTGTTGGCGCGATGGAAAAATGCCGTCCATTACTTTCCACGGCCCTCCTCGACCGGCGGCAGTCGATTCATCTTCGGAAGTATCTCGTGGAAAAAGAAAAACAGCGACCGACGTCGTAAGAGAAACTTTCCGGCCATTATTATGCTACGATCAAGCGATCGTTCGAGCACTTCGACGTAGCCAGATACCTCAAAAGATTTCCAAGCGACGAGCGGTGTGAAGTGGACCTTCGCACGACATGACGCAAAGAGCGTTTGCCCACGAAACTCTTTCTCTTCAAGTTATACTTCTCTGTCCGCGAGCACTTTCATCTTCCCCTTTATACGCGCGAAAATTGGATTAGGCGCTCAAGAAAAGTTAGTTATAGAACCATCGCAATGGAGGCGAGTGAAGAAAAGCTCGCGAAGCATAGTCTGCTCGTCGAACGACTC
The DNA here is from genome assembly GCF_010583005.1 of Odontomachus brunneus. Taxonomy (NCBI): domain Eukaryota; kingdom Metazoa; phylum Arthropoda; class Insecta; order Hymenoptera; family Formicidae; genus Odontomachus; species Odontomachus brunneus. The sequence continues at coordinate 610,201 of NW_022639615.1, read as the reverse complement.
GCGTGATCCGCGAACACTTCCGCTAACGTCTTCCACATAATGGAAGAAATATGATTTTTCAGCAATAACTCTGCGCTCAGCAGAGAAAGCTTCTTTGCAACTGTTGTCAAATTCGTGAATCTGTTTGATGCATAGTCGGTTGCAAAACAGTTCAGACACTATGAAGTTGAGAGCTCAACAAACTATTGAAATTGAGAATTATTACCAATGGACTTACGCAATAATAATATAATTAATAATAGAATTAAAAGCGTAAAATAATGATGGGTAATAATAATTAATAATATAATTATTGGGCCAGCCTATGACGCAATAATGACTGTTAATTTTGACAATTCAATGAACTCTCTACTTCATTGTGTCTAACCGTCTTGCAACTTACTGTATGTTCTTAATCTTGGCTGAATTTAAGAGCATATACCAATTAGACAATTTTCACGAATTTTACAACAGTTGCAAAGCAGCTTTCTCTGCTAAACGTAGCCAATGCTTCAAGTTTTAAAAAGTTTTAAAAAGAAGATCCGTCTTCATCTTAAGCGTTCGCTAACAGATTCGCTCGTTAGCAGAAGCTGCTAAATCGATGATGCTTATTAGTTGCTCGAAAGTTGCTGGTAGGAGAAATGGTGGTTGATTAATGCACCTGATGTATACAGAGGTCGCAAAGTAAACACTTTCATACGAGCGAGAAACATTAGGCGGAGAACTAATCCCCTACTTTCGATCCGGGAATTAACCAGAGAAGTCCGTTGGCGCGTAATTAGGAGATTAAAAGGATAAGTGCTTTCTTGGTGCGCGCGCGTTTCGCCTCGTTATCGAGGAGCAATGATTATCAAGAAGCGAGCGAAATTTCGTAATTATCGATCCGCGGCAAGTCTTGGCGACAGCTTCTTTGTCGACGCGAATAATTAACTGCGCACGGTATATTAGGGACGTGCTTGAACGAGATTGATGCTTCATTGAAAGGCTTCGTCCGAAACGTTTCCATGGAAATAATCGAGGGAGCAAGCGGATGAATAGGAACGAGACTCACGCGAGATGTTGGAGAAAGATTCGAAAAATATAAAACATCTTCCTGGGAACCGGTAGGCGCGTCGATTTCGGAAGTTTTACGAGATTGGATCACATCGACGTTAGATATTCATGACCGAATATCGTAACGGATTCATCGTTTTTTTACGATCGCCGCTGCTGCGACGGCCAAATACGGAATCTAAAGTGGGTCATGCACTTATAAAATCTGCAATGCTGGCTTAATATTCCTCAGTTTTAGTTGGCAACGCTCAAAAAGAGCAATAATCTTTTATTCAGAGAAAAATATCTAAGAAGTTATCTAAGGGAAAAATATTTAAGAAATATCTAAGAAAAAATATTTATTCGCGCTGTGAGTACACTGTAAAATATTTATTTATGTATATTATATATAATAACTTATATATACATATATATAATATACAACTTATATATATTATAAATATGCTTGCAAAATATTAAATATTACTGATATAAAATATTTTTTAAGTAACAAAATATACATTTTCTTATAACTTTAGCTTTTCGTGAAAGCAATTGTTTATCTAAATAGAGAAGAATTTAAATTTAAGTAAATATGTTATTAATATCCGCACCGAATAAATATTTTTTTAGGAATCTGTTTGGTTATTAATAAAATATTTGCTATTGGTAATTAATAAAATATTCTGTAATTTATATTCGTAATCTGGGACAGTCATTTTCTGGTTCCAACAACTATCTAACTTCCTAACTTGCCACCCAATCTCTCTTGAAACAACAAACTAAGGTAATAAAAAAACAGCCTTTGATCAGATCTTACTCGAAGAAAAAGACTTCCGTCTAAAAGATCTATTAAATTAAATACCAATACTATCTTTCATCATCAAAGTACTAATTCTTTCCTGAGTATCGACAAAGTTATCGTATCGACGGTAATTACTTTAATTTCCTTATTTGAATGTTGCTTAATTGTCGTGACAGGTGTAACGCAAATATACCATCATCTTTGATACTACTGTCTAATATAAAAAGCTGGAAAGCTCGTATAGAACAACGTCCAACGTCTTTGTTGACACACAGTGCATATCGCCATAGTCTCACAAGAAGACGTGAAAGTAGTTTGTTAGCGTGTCGACGTCGTCGGGCCGATTGACCCGAAACCCTTTCGGTACCCTTCCGTAATAATGTATTCGCGCAGTCTACTTCCAGCAGTGGAATAAATCGACCCCTACGGACTCACTTGTTTGAAATCCCTTTGATATCTAACGCGGGCGTCGCTTTGTTCTCTGATACACAAAATTTGTCAGTGACCTAGCCAAGTAAAATGCAATGGACCTTCCGCTCGCAACGAAATCTGGCAGTACGATCGCAAACCCCTACGTGGATAGGAGAGACCCGACCTTATTTCATAACAGTAATGTTTTCTTTAGCAGATTCTTCGAATCCTGACAGTATTTGTAATTTTCTAACTCGTTTTGTGTTTAGACGTCTCCTATACGACAAGAAGAATATGAAGATGCGTACATATATGTGTCGTTTAAAAGTACTACCTTAATGTAAGAATCCGTTCCGTTGTTTGTTCTCGCGCGAGGTTCGAGTCGTTGCTAAAGGATGAGTCATACTCTTTCTGTCTGTTTTTAACCCGTCGTGGCGTCGGAGGCATCCGGGGCGTCGCGAGGGGTTGGAGTTTAATCTAACAACCCCTGGCTCACTTTGCATGGCCAGGGACGGCACTGGGCTCTGCGCGAGACAGAAAGAGAGAGAGAGAGAGAGAGAGAGAGAGAGAGAGAGAGAGAGAGAGAGAGAGAGAGAGAGACAGACAGACAGAGAAAGAGCAGAAGAACGAATGAGAAAGATAGAAAGACGGGAGAGAGAAGGAGAGACAGGAAGAGAAAGAGAGAGAGAGAGCTGCCCACAAGGGGTGCGTTTCCCTGACTGCCCCCAGGGCAAACTACCGCGATAACCTCGGACGAACTTCTGGTATGAATAACGTTTGCCATGAATTATCATTACACGGCACGAGCCTACACACCTTACGTCAATCGCGCGAGGGTAAAGGTCAGCGAGATTACGAATCTGTGATAAGCCGACAAACATCAAGGGTGCACAGCCGGTAAAGACTACAAAGTGAAAAAAAGAGGAGATGGCATGAAAGGGTAAAATGGAGTCATTTCGACGCAAATAGAATTAATGAAATATTCCGTGAAGCATGATATAAATATCTAAATCGAGACGCAAATCGTCGATGCAGCGTGTTACATTTCGATGACTTTGATTTCAAGACCGACGTGTTTGTGCGCGACAATATCGGTTTCCTATATGATGCTGCTGTGTGACGACACGGGACACTCCCTCACTGTAGCCGGCAATGGTCGTTCAGCATTAATGCATCTTCGGCATTTCGCGACGATGCGACTCGAATATAGCTCGAGGGTCGTATCCGTCCACGAAATGGCAAAGCTAGGTATCGGTCTGTCGTGTGTATGTTTGCCGCAACCGCGTATCGAGGTTTTCGACGCCCGGCGCTCTCTCATCTGAATTTCGATCACGCGGCGTCCAGGCCGAACATGACGTCATATTCGGAATACATCACGGAGAAGTCAAGGACTGCGCGTGCATGCGAAAACACGCGTACACGTACACCTGCGGCCCACACACGTGACCGCGTAAGCGGATCGCGAAGGGTCGTCGAAGGTCCTACAGTCACCGCCATCACCGTCACCGCCTCGGAGATATTCGACGGTCCGCATTGATTTCGTATCGCGTTCATCTATGGAATTTTAAAACTTGAACGGCCTCTCACCCCGACGTGTGTATACCGCACGCATACGACGCTGCGGTAGCGTCGAATGTCAAGGGGAGAAAGCAAGATCGGTAAAACGAACCATGCGCGTCGCACCGCCTCGGCTGCCACCCCAATTCCGCACCGGTATCCTATGTCTATCATAAGACAAGGCGCGTGCGGAGTGTACGCAAAGACCATTGTAAAATTCCAGAATGCGAGCTACGGATAAACGAACCCCGAATAACAAGAATTCGTCGTCAAGCACCACCGACTAAGAAAACTGATCTTGTAACTAAAGCGAGACATGTTAGAAATATCAACAAGCAGTGCAAGAGTGTAAGTTTGTAAGAGTGACTTTACTATGATTGATGGGAAACGTCAACAACCTATTGTCTAAATATTTAGTCTTCTAGGAGAGAAATTTCATTTGAAAAGTAGAGAGATCACCAATCGCTCGAATGCGGATGATTTCTCGTTTATATATGATGAATTCTCTACTCTGAGTTGAGTGAATAATTTTGTTCAAAAATGAAGAGCAAATTTGATGTATTTTATCGTCACACACTGAGAAAGAAATAACTTGAAAACTTATTTGAGACTTGAAAACTTATTTGTGGAATTTATTCACAGAAATAAACCATATTTCACAAAAATAAATTTTATTTAATAGAAATAAAAATAGAAAAATAAACTTTATATCCTACAAATCAATTTTCAAATATCTTCAAGTATTTTTCCTTATCGCAGAAAACTATTCACTCTAATCGATTGAAATATTTGTACATATAGAGTTAGAATCTATTATAAACTTAAGTGAAACATTTATTCTTGCAATCTCGAGTATTTTGCTACGAGAGAATTTTCACTCGTTTCGAGTGAAATTCCACCTCAAGAAATTTCGAGGATACCAAGACTGAACAAACAATAGAAATCAGGCGTCGCATAACTATAATATTTGTTGGTGGATTGTTGCATAACTATAATATTTGTTGGTGGATTGTTGGTGATGTAAGCAGCAATACAGTTCTACAGATCGCGTAATATTAAACATAACTTAACTCAAGTTTCCCTCTTCTTGTACATACACTCTTGTACATATATCTTGCGAAATGCACGACTATTCAGGATCCACACTTGACACTTGACGCGTTACGCATCCTTCGGCACAAACACGGGCTAAGTAGCATACAAAAGGCGAACATCAAAGACGAATTTCATCCTGAACGCAAAGCGCGAACTCCCCTGCAATCCCCGCGAGTGGCAGGATAAATTTCCCTTTTGGAAGCATTCTTGCCAGCTCTTAAACGATCTCGGTGTTAACTATAGCATTCCCTTACCTTGCCGTACGTTTATCTCCGAGTATGACGCACAGCGAAACAGAGACGGAAGATCATTCGCGGATGTTGCCCATCGCGCGCTCGTGGCTCGAAGAGTGCGACATTCACAAGCTCGAAAATAATTTCCCCCGAGCGAACTCACCCTTTGCGGGCCGAAGAGGCTTTAAGAGCTTTTACGACACACCGGCATTGCCGTGTCTTACCCTCCACCCTTACCCACCTCCGAACGGAAGCTAATTAAGGCAAATGGGGAATGCGACTTGCAGCTGCAGGAAACGCGTGCTTCTCGATCCCAGGCGGATCAGAGAGAATTTCGCCCTCCGGATGCCGCAATCACGACCATGGCTGAACCGTCTCCGCGAGCTTATCGTTGCGGAAGCTCGAAACGCGATTCCCAAGTCGGGAGGAATCGTCGTTCGATGCGCTTGGCGAGAAAAGAGTCGCATGAAGGCGCCAGGAGGAAAGTTGCACGCTCGCGGCGTGCTTTACTGCGCCAATACGATCTCTCGCGCGTTTATGCATACAAATGTCGCTTCCGGTTGCAAACCGAGCCTCAAGTGCCAATAACGCGGTGATAAGAAATTCCAGTGGAGGACGCCGGCTGCGCGGTCGATGGACTGGGATATCGTTTCCTGGAAAACGTAAAGGCTTGATGGTCCGTTGCATCGCCCCACTCCCCCCCGTAGGGGTGCGTGTAACGTCACATGGCACACGGCGTTGCTAACGACGCATTCAGCGGAACGGAGTTCAGCCGAAAGCGGACGAAACACGGTCGGCATGTGTCGCCACGTACGCGGTAATTGCTCCGTACGTATACACACGGTGTAATTAGTTCATAATTGAAACCCTCCGCGCGAGGCGAGGGCGATTCGGGTATAGATCACCCTCGAGGTTACGATCTGTGTTCGAGTATACGATGAATTATTATTTATTAGCGTGGGAAGACGCATTGTGAAGACTAACTTGATAATTAACGTTCGGCGACCTTTTTAAGGGGAGGTTCTTGTTTAGACAGCCGAAAAATTGAAGGTTTTCACGGATTCCTATCAAAAAAATGAACAGACATATCAATATAAAGTTTCTATTATATTATTTACTATCGTTTTAAGTATAAAATATTATTTTTTTTTAATTGAAATTCTATCCAGATTTTTGTGCGCAGAACTAGTGAATAACATTACAGCACAAGTGATATTATGACGATGAAACAAACAAGACTACAAAATTTAAAAACTGCATTAAATTTGCTGGAAGATTAACCCAAAACCCTTAGAAATTTTCCAAAATTAGTTTTTTTTCGGATTTAAATTTTAGTATTTTTTCGAGTATTAAATAAAAAAAAGAGAGAGCAGAAGAATATAATTGTAACTTGTAACTTTAAAATGCCGCCATTTTGTTAAATTTCTGACACCGCGCTTTGCAAAAAAATTTAAACAAAATTTCAACTATTTAAAAATAACTTTTTTTATTCTTTGAACAATAATAAATAGTATGGTCAAAACTCTAAATTTATATCTTTATTTATTTCTTCGAAAAGAATTTGTGGAAACGTGATATTTTTCCGGCTATCTAAACCAAGAATCTTTCCTTAACGTGGAAATACGATTGAGTCGTTCTTTTTGGAATTTTCTCTCGATATATTTCTCAAAGCCACTTCCATCGAATTGTATTGCGTTTTAGAAGGAGATACCGCACGATACAAGAAAATGTGGCATTAAATCATGTCAATTCATCGTGACGCCACATCGATAGTTCTTCTCTCCGGCGTATTCACTTGACCCGACGTGGAATTTCCTTTTATTTATCCGCAGAGTGGTGCATTACTTTCCTGGAGAAAGCTTTCCAAGGAAGCAGCCGTCGCTAGAGAGTAATATTCAAAACAGGAAGAGTCACCCCACCGGCATTTTCCATCCGAGCGGTCGACGCGTATCGTCGCGACGCGGAGATATTCGCCCGTGTTCGCTGATTCCTGCCATGTTTACGTCAGGATGTCAAAAAGTGGAAACTTGTCACGTCGCGGTTACGTTCGACTACGCATCCCTGGACGCACTCGATTTCCATGTAAAAATTGCCAGAGGAGAGTGCGGGCAAAATGACGCGCCGCACAGCGATGTCTCGATAATGGCTTTCTTTTCACTTCGCTCTCGGAAAGTTGCGTCGGAATATATATACAGGGTAGCCCAGAACACTTGTGCCATGCTCATGAGCATAGAACGGATTGAGATGAACATAAAGTTTCATACCATTTTACGATATTCGCAATAATTGTCGAGATATTAATTTTTGAAAATCGGATGAGAGAACGCGCTCCGAGATGATAATTATCGCTTTTCCTTTCTTTCGATTTTTTTACATCACGGATACTTATCACGCACGGAAAAAAATAATTTGCTGCAGCAAATTAATTTGCTATATATGGATATGGTTAAATATAATTCGCTATGTTAACTACTTTTTCGTTGCTGCTATTTTCATCCTATGATAACAAGAAAATCTGCTCCTGCAGGAAGAAAACTGGCAAATTTACTACAGATGGACAACTAAACATAATTTACTGTTTTAGCTACTCTTTTTAATGCAGGAATAGATTTTCTTGTTATCATAGCAAGGAAATTGCAGCAAAGAAAAAATGGCTAATACAGCAAATTATATTGTCCATATGTAGCAGATCTTTTTTTCCGTGCGGTTTCAATTTCAGCTATTTTCTTGCGACTCGATCTCGTAATTGTAATCGTGAAAGTGTAGCAGCTATCGACGCAAATCTTGGTGCGGTGTAACAAGATGTAGAAGCGGCGTTGTAAACAGCGGCTCGTTATCCTTGCGGCGTCTCGCCAGCAATCATAGCTAGACAAAATTGGCCGTGTCATAGTTGGAGCAACTGAAGGAACTCACTACTATCAGCCACTTCAACGTGCGCTCCTTCATGCAACTTCTAAATAATTAATATTTCGATAATTATTGCGAATATCGCAAAACGGTATGGGACTTTCCTATTCACCTCAATTCTACGTCCTTACGGGCGTGAGAGACAAGTGTCCTGGGACACCCTGTATCGCCATTAAGGTGGCTCTGAAGATATAACGTTTAGTCAATTTTCCCGCGCATATCCAGACGTAAACGGGAGGAAGTCCGTTTACGTCTGAACTTCAAGTTCGCGGCGGAATGCTCAGGGCGATACAAATTTCCGCAGACCGAAATTACGAAGGAGTCGCGAATGGAAGCGTCGTGGACGTTTGAATGGACACGTAACGCGAGTTGAAAACCGATTTCCTCGGAAGGGAAGTCGTGGAGAGTAGTCGGAGCGGCAGATGGTAGCTCATACATCGTGACCATCGCGAAGGTAAAAGCTCGACGAAAAGAAGCTTTCAAATCGTCGGGCTGTTTGGGTCGAAAAATCGATACTTTCGCGTCGGAGTCGGAGATACACAAGAACTCTGTGCCGAAGGCGCTGCGCGATATTAATATACCATCATGGAGGCATCCATGATACCTCGTCACGTAAACGCAAACGAAACGGCTCCGCGTTGCCGCGGAAAATTTCGTTATTCCTCGCTTGATGGAAAAAGTTTCCTCGCGGCGCGACGCCGACCGCATAATCGATAAACAGGCGGAACATTTATAAATCTGCGGGCGACGCGACGCGTGCGTTAATCGACCTTGGCGTTGGGAATAATCCGAAACTTTCTCGCGGATCGATCGCGTCTCCGATTGATTTTTGTTTTGTATTTTCATTTTTTATTTTTATGTTATTTTTATAATTTTCATATTTTTTAATTGTTTTATATATTTTTTTATTATCTATACATATTTTATATATATTTTATATTTTCATATATTTTTTATATCTTTGTTTTTTAAGCCGGTCGTAACGTCCCCGCCGTTAGTCTCGCTTAACTCGCGACTTTTATCGACGGAATTACAGAAACGGGGGGATCGATCTTCGCGCGATGGAAAATAACCACACGCCATTGTCATGACATGGCGGCTTGAACTGGAATCACACGATTTCATGCCTTCTCACATGCACGCTAATCGACAGCCCAGTTCACTGCATGAATCGTGCATTGGAAGATCTACACAGTGAACTGAGCTGCCATGACGGTTAGCAGTCGTGGCATGAAATCGTGCATCATGTGTTTCTAGCTTTACGAATGAATCACGCGACCCACACGAACTTTCGATTAATAAGAGCGTCCGCTCTTAATCAGCAATTTATAAGCATCTTGGCTCTTCCCGGCGTCTTTTTACCCTCTCGACGGATAATCAGCGAGTTCCCTTGAGCAAATTTGCCCTGCCGAGCCGGGCAGGGGTAAACACTTCGGCGAGCCTCGCTAAATCCTCAGAATACACTTGGGTAGATGAGCTCGACCGAGAAAGAAAGAAGGGATAGACGATTTGCCGCTCGACGACGGTACACGAATCTTTCTCTTCCTTCCCCCCCCCCCTCTCTCTCTCTCTCTCTCTCGCGGCAATTGACCAGCGCGTCGCGCGTGCGAGATGCATGGGGTTTCCCCGGGACACCTTAAATCTATTGTCTCGATTCCGCCGAATACTCCACTCGCCAAAAGTCCTCATCTCCTCCTGCCCGCTCACCGTTCTTCTCCCGTGCCATTGAACTAGATGGACCTGTGCGCCCTACCATCGGCCCTTACGATCGTTTAAGGCAGCTCTCGAATATACGAGGCTCCCCCGGCTTCAATTATGGACACTAGCCAATTGGAAAACAGCTTTGGGACATGTCAGTCACTTGGCATATGCATGACCGAGTCGGGACGGGCTGATGAAGAGAGGCGCAGAGGGCGGGAAAGAGAGCGCGAATGAGCATATGCGCGAGTACGCGAGGCTGGTGTGTGCGTGTATGTGTTTATGATGCTGCTTAATTAGAATGGGGCCGTAGACAGGGCTGTAGAACAGAGGTGCATGTCACTTTCGTTTCGCATTACGCACCGCTCTCCGGTCTCCATTACGAGCGTGCACATGTGAGCGCGGTGGTGCACGTTCGAAACGCATATGTACACGGTGTAGAATTGGTCATAATTATGCAAGAATGATTCAATCCACAAAATTATAATTTCCGAGCTTTTGTTACCAATTGATCCACACGCCTTTGTACATAGAACAAAAGAGATCCAAGCCTTATGGGCACACTAAAATTAATTAAAAAACAGCTTTTATTTTCTACTAGTCGAACCATGTTTCACTAGTTGCCTCTTTTTTAAGAAACTCATTTTTATTAAAAGACTTCTTTTTTAAGAGGCCTCTTTTTTAAAAAGTCTCTGTTTTAAGAGGCCTCTTTTTTAAGAGTTAAGCTTGTCAATAAATACTTTTAAAAAGAAGAAAATTTAATGCTCGACTTTTTGAATAATTGCGAGGAACTTCAGTGCTATACTTTCAAAATCAAATATTCATCTTTACTTTTCTCGAAGCATACTTGTAGGTTGAGTCATTCTTGTGTAATTACGGCCAATTATTATCGCGACGGTAACCTTTTCAAACGACAGCATTGACGAATTTCATGAGCGCGCTCGTTATTTCGGCTGGTGAAGTCTGGCCTCACTCGCGGCGCTTGTTTCGAGGAAATGAATCGCGCCCTTTTTTCACCTTTAATCGACCGCTCTTGACAATACCGGGATAGAACAAAGGGCGTTGAAAGACTTAAGAATGGGACGTGAGGTGAAAGTGAAACGAGACTTTCCGCGATTTTCCGTGCTCTCCCAGCAGAGACAAATATCGGGACGTTATTCAAGGTTCCGCTTCATTGCGATGCAACATCGGGGACACCGGTATGATAATCAGGAGGGAGGTTGCAACATTAGCGAGATTGATAACAGGTTGTCACGGGAAGAACGGCAGGCTATCGGTGATGAATGCTGCACGGTGATGATTTGCGCGTTTCGCGGCATTCGCGACTGTGTCTCACTATTATTTTGCTCGAAACCTTCAAATTATATTCGCAAAACAGTGTAAAGATATAGTAAAACGTTCAATTTATATCTAAGTTCTCAACTTTTATTGACACCTAATTAACACCCAACTTCGCGAACTTGACACCTCAGTTTTAGTTATGAAACTCTTCTCTTAAAATCATAAAGTGCAAGAAAAAAATTTCAACTGCGATGCTGGTCACAAGGAAAACTAGATTTTTTTGGAGTGCCAATAATTATGCAAGGAATGTTAATCAGGAATTGGATGTTTCATCCTACAGAAAAATAAACGAAATAGTCTAGGCGAATTAATTAACTGGAAATGCAACACGAAAATAACCTTCAAACATTTTGGTTCACTGTGTAGTCCGACAGAGGAAGTTACATCTCGTAACGAGGTTTATTAAAATAACAGAATAACATCCCAATACATTCAAACGCATCGTAATTAGAAGCGTTGCATCGGCGAACGGAGAAACAATTAGATTTCAATCACAATTACTGGATATTTTTCCTTATTTTCCATATTATTAATTAGGTTTTCCGTACCAACGATGTTCTTTTGCAATGTTATCGAATAATTCCACAATATTTCCACACACAATACACGGCGCGATATGTAGGCAAATCAAACGTTGCTAGTCGCAGCGGATCGGAAGCGAGAGTCGCCCTTGGAAAGCTCCGAAAATGAAGCTCTGATGAGTTATCGGGAAAGGCGGCACGTAAAAAACACACTCGGCGACGTTTAAAAAAAAGTAACACCCACTCGACTCTGCGTAATAATGAAAAAGGGGGTCGAGGAGAATGAACGAACGAACGAACGAACGGACGAACGAGCGAACGAACGGACGGACGGACGGACGAACCGACGAACGGGGGTGCGCGTCGGCGTCGATAATGCGGAATCGCGCGTTCTGCAGGGATAAACAAAAAGGCGAGGCTGAGGCAGACGAGCATTAATCGCGAGTACAATCGATGTCGGTGATCGCTTTAATCTTCGTCGCAACGGAGCGCGCGTGTGCGGATAAGCGCACGAATCTGGACGAACGTGTGCACACCCTCCTGTACACCGCTCATTGGAATCCGTACACGTGAATCCGGCACATAATCAGAAGGGGTTGTGATTGCGCGTTGTGCGATACGTATTGACAGATGTCATGCTCACGTATACACCCCGTCAGGATCCCCAATGTGAAAAAAGATTACAGAAGAAACATGAAAGCGAAACTCAACCGCGGTAAATACGTTCACGTACGCGTGTACGTGTGTACATGCACGGAGAAAAATAATTTGCTGGCTCAGCAAATTTTTTGCTGGTCCAGCAAAATCTTTTCGTTATTATATGGACAGCAAAAAGATTTGCTAAGAACACTAATCACTATTTGCTGGATATAATTCGCTGAATCTACAAATTATTTTTCTGTAAGAACCGTGATGGATTTATATAAGCAGTTGCAGTTTTGTTCCGATAGCAAATAAATTTGCTAAAGACACATTATTTTGCATCAATAGCAAATTAACGTGATTCTTAGGACAAATACACTGAACAAATTTTTTTTATCCTACGAAAACGAAACTACTTCTGCTCTGATAACGAATACTTTGTAAAACTAGTTACATCAACTAAATTTTTTTGATGTCACTACAAATATGCAGTAGCAACGACGATTTTGCTAAAGGAGCAAAATTATTTTTCTCCGTGTGTGAATGTGTATGTGTCAAGCGCGACGACACACAGTGGGACCAATACGCCATTTGAGCGGACAAAACCTCAAAAATGAAAGTTGTTGCCAGAGTTTGTAATTATTGTAGTGTTATAGAGAAATGTTCAAAGTATATGAAAACACATGTCATTTAATAAATCATCGTTAGAACAATGAGAAAACAAGTGTAAAGTTTGTGGTTGTGAAGGACTGCTAAACGCTTTCATAGTACTAGTACGTTAGTCTCCTGATCCTAGAGAACGTTAAAAACAGATGAATTGTAATATTTTTTAGTTTCTCTGGACCCTTTTATTTTAGAAATATTGTGGCATAATTAAGATTATTAAATGGATATAAGGAATAATAATTTTTTTTGTACTTATAATGTATGCAGTAAAATGATAAACTTCTCGGAGGGCTATAAAAAAAACCCCATGAGATCCCGCTTAATTTTTTTCATGAATTACAAGTTAAGAGTATTCACTAACTGCACGTAAAAGCGCTTGTGCTTATATTTGCTCCATTTTGAGAAAAATGCATTTTTCTATACAGAGAAAAGTGCAGGAGATAAAGAGGCGAAATTAAGAGGACAACTCTCTTCAAGTAAATCAATGAATAGTCACTGATATCAGTTATAATTATAGCATTGAGCAGTTTCAGTGTTATACTCATAACTGCAAATCAGTGTATATTCACTGCTTTCAATGATGTTTCACTGATTTACTTTAAGAAAGAAGAGTAATACTCGTGATGTGTTTCCTTGATCGATAAGTCGTCGCATGCGCAAGTCGCAATCGCAATCGTAATAATTTGCAGAAGCCAGAACTCGTCTAAAAGTCTCCGTGGTTTTCTTATGATTCCTCTCTTTGTTTGCTCACGACTTCCTCCCGTCGCGGAGCTCCATTATCACCGCGACATCGATCGAGCAACTTTTCCAGTTGCATCGTGTCATATAATCTAATTGCGCCATGTCATGTGAACGGGGCAGTGTGGTGAAAGTCATCATCGGACGATCATTACTTCCACGGAAGCTCACATGCCCAGTTACCGGCGGTGATATGTAGTTTATGCCATTCGAGGGTAGCCGACCTGCTAGGATTGGATTTGCAGTGAACGAGAAACATTCGAAATTAACGGGCCGTTTATAACGAATCTCAACGAATCGAAATTCTTAATTGCGATATTCATATACGCGTTTGTACAACATTTATCTCTTCGCGATTTTCATGCAAAGTTGTATCTAAGTTGTATCTAATTCGGATCAAGTCGACTGAATCTCTACTTTCGTTTTTCATGAGTCTGCGCTCCTCAAGTAATTATCTCGCGTTGAAATTGTGAATGAATTATGGGCAGCATTGAGATGGATAGATTTAAATAGCTATATAACTTCGAATAGGTGTTCACTTTGATTAGAGATACATTTAAACGCCGTACTCTCAATTGTTTCACGAGGATAAATACGAGAAACAATTCTGAGAAAATGTCTACAAGATGTAGGCGTGGACACACTTGGATGTTCGCGGTTCTTCTTTTAGCCAACATCATGATGTTGCAAAGAAGATTTCGCAACATCTTTAATTTCTTTGCGACTCTTTTCTGAAGAGTAACTGCGGACAGAATAAACGGTGTGCTATACGGCTGGTGGTCGAAAAGCGCGTGTCGCTTTTCATGTGCATCAAGCATTCTCAACGCGCGAGCGACACCGAGAGAGGCCGGCGCGAAAGAAAGAGCGGCCGAAGAGACATGGGGGAGGTTAAAAAAGTTTTTCTAAAGTTTCTGATCCGTGAAAAGCAGCGATTAAGCGATTTATAAGTACAACCTTCCCTCCCTCTCTCTCTCTCTCCCTCTCTCTTTCTTTCTCTCTTTCTCTC
>NW_022639615.1:565555-594741 GCF_010583005.1 Odontomachus brunneus | reverse complement strand
TCTCTCTCTCTCTCTCTCTCTCTCTCTCTCTCTCTCTCTCTCTCTCTCTCTCTCTCTCTCTCTCTCTCTCTCTCTCTCTCTTCTCCCCTGGATCACCCGCATCTGTTCCCTAGCTTCTTACGTTACGGACCTTACCCTTCTCGTCTACAACCCGTGCCTGCTCCATCCCGTCCACATCTTTTGCGATAATTCCCTTGACGCGAGGCTTTTGAGGCTCACACGATGCCTTGGTCGCTTTTTCACGTGAGCCACAAAGCAGAAGCAAAACGACCGGAACGCAAAAAAAGCCGTTGCCTTTAGCAACATTGCTCTCCCGGGCAACTATGACGCGCGATAATTCCAAAACGAATCTTGAATGACATCGCCGTTGAGCGCGATATCAATCGCAAAAGCCTTTCGAAATTGATCGAGTATACCCGCTCGTAACGTGCTATCAGTTTCGACAGGAGGAACGAACAGCCTGTCGTTTTATTGGAATACATAAAAATTGATACTGCCATGATAGACCTTATTTCGTCGCAGGCTGTCTCTCTTTCGGGAAGTCTTCCATCAGCTATAGCGAACTTCCGTTACGGACACTCGGAACTTTTTTAAAGAATTTAAACCAACACGAGACACGACGCTCAAAGGTGTTGTTAGAAATAACGGACAAAAGTTTCTATGAAAAATCAGTGACAGAAACGAAGTACAGTCGAAAGTGGAAAAAGTTCAATACGGGCGGACTTAACCGGGAAAAATATCACGTGCAATTTATCATTGAACGAAATTGCCGCGAAAGAAAACACACGAGCCAATTGATGGCGGGTTAACGCAATAGTAATTATAATTGTGGTCTTTGCAGGATAATTAACGATAATTACCCCTCGGAAGGATGCGGGATTAAATGCAACACACGCACCTGCGTCTCGAATAAATCAGGCAGTTGCATTTGTGCGAAATAAAACGTAGCTCGCGCGCGAACGGAGCGATTTCGAATAATCGATTTGCAGCGTCTCGACGTGAGGAAGAAGCGAATTACACGGTACGTTAAGGATGTCCTACGAGCACATCAATCTGGATCCGGCCTGTAAGACTACGGGAATCGTGCGCAGCCTCTGCACATCCCTACCCTCTTCGTGCAACTGCACCGGGGACGCAATGACTCACGCGCTTTATTGCGTCGCTCAGCCGCTTACCAAAATCGATAAGAGTGACATCACTTGTGATTATCGCGGCTAAAATAGCGCGAGCTGATTCAGCCAATTCGCAATAAAGTCTACGTGGGTGTTACACGCCGCTTTTCTTATTAGCAGTCATTACGCTTCCGCGCAAACCAAGTAGAAGACCGGGTACTTCATAGTTAATAATAGCTACAACAAACTGTATCTATATATACACGAGCTGTCTCCCCGAGTGTTGGCATTTCTTCATTCTTGAGCACATTATATCATATTTATTTTGATACAAAGAGTTACGCTTAATCCGTTTTACCAAGATTGTGCCGCAAATCTCAAGATTGTCTACGCGGATTTTTTATGAATTGTCTATGTGATGTATACGTAAACTAGGAGAAAAGTATCTGGAAAACAAGAAAAGATATTTATTTTTTCAGTGGATACTTTTTTACTTTTTCTTTTTTACTTTTGAAACATATTTTATATTACTCTAGCTCTAACTTATTTAGGAAACAACATTCATAAATTTACATCAGAATTCTAAAAGTAATAAAATTTAATACAAACTTTTTAATTAATATTTTATAACTATTTTTACAACTTACTTTTTACAACTATTTTTTTAATTAATTTTTGTGAATAAGCTAATAAGGATACGTTTTTTAAACGATATCTATAGATCACTCATTGTCTATATAAATATGACATCTTATACGTTTACATTGTCTATGTAGACGTAGAGTAATATAATTTAAAACGCATAAACGCGCCCTGCCTTTTACACGATATAGGTATGTACTTGGAAATTAACTAACGTGATATGACGTCTGCCCATGTGGGCGAGGCAGATCATCTTCGTATCCCGATGCATTCGACTAATGAACGCATTCTACTGCCCACACCCTGTCGAGCGTGTTCAGAAACTAACGTAAGAAAAGGGACCGACGAGCCGCCGGAGCGGGATTGGAGTCGCGCCAAGTCGAACCACGCCATACGTACAAAGATTTGACGGATCTCCCAAGTTCTCAAGCAACTTTCCGCACTGCGGGGATTGCCGGGGGTGGACAGGGGTACAATAGGGGTGTAAAGATGACGACGCTGATAACGCCAGACGACGACGACGCGAGGAGGAAGAAGAATTCCTTACCCCTGGCGCCCCAATGTTTGCGTTTCTGATTGGACAACACGACTCACCCACATCCTCCCTTCCGTTCACTCTCTCTCTCTCTCTCTTTCTCTGCGTTCTTTTCTCATTCTCCTTTCATTTATAGCTCCAGCAATGTCGTCTGTTCTTCTTTCGCTTTTGCTTCGTTAAATCACTGGCTACATCGAGGAGATAACGCTCAAGACCTGCTTGATCTTTCTTCTCCACGATCGCGTCTATTTGCCGGCCTAATGACGCAATTACTTCTAATCCCGCGGATCTACGCCCGATGATGATAGGCACGAATCGTGGGGGTGATCGCGCGCGAAAGACAATTCCTGGTGGAATCATCGCGCGAGGGTATCTAGGGTGACCGATCGTCCCAAATTTTGCGGGACATCTCGATTTTCAATTCCCTATAGAGACGCCCCAAAAGAATTCTAGATGACATGCCATTTGGTCTGATTCACTATAAGTATATATCATAAGTAAATAAATAATATACACTTTTATTATTATGTATTATTTGTGTGATAAGAAAAGTATTAATTTTTTATTACTTTTATGTTTCGTTGGTGATTATTTTTTTATTTCATTTTAAGAATTTCATCAGTCTAATTATAGACTAATGACTTATATTAAAAATAGTAAAAGGTTATGTTTTATTGATTGTTTAATAATGTTGGCTTAATAATGAATAAACATTAGAAATTAATCGGATCATGCCCCAAATTTGTAAAGGCTCCTATCTAGGTATGCTCCAAGTTAGGTCTGCCTTTATTGACCTTAACTAGGGCCAAGAAAGGCAAAATCAGAGTAAAATTTCGTAAATAGGCCCTAAGTAAATACTAACATATATGCCCCAAGGTAGACCTGCCCTCATTGGGCCTAGATATGGCCAAGAAAAACAAATTCAAAATGAAATTTTGTAAATAGGCCCTGAGTAGGCACTGACGTAGATATCCTGAAATAGGCTTGCCATCGTTGAACCTAGATATGACCAAGGAATTCGAAATGGAATCTCGTAAATAGATCTAAATGACCTATTTACATAAATAACCTTGTCTTTGCAGTGCTTAGACAGAAGTGAGAAAAAACTGTGTAGGCCGTTTCCAGATCTCATTTTAAATTTCTACCAGGGATTTCTACTTACCTACATACATACGTGTATATAATTTATTTAATCTATCTATTTAAAAAATTAACACGTTAAAATATACCCATATATGCATAATATGATTGAGAGTTTATCATTTCAGGTATATCCCTTTCGACACGACCCGATATATCTGTCTGTTGCTTTGCGATGTACGCAGATCGTCGAAAATCTGAGCGAGATTCATAGTGATATTGCATAAATAACACTTTACAGCATTCGATGTGGAACTCGACGCTGTCGAGTGGGACTCCACGGGTTATTCGTCACATCAAAGCACACGAGCCTTATCACGGTGCGTTTCCGAGAGAAACGGAATACAAACCCTTTCAACCCCGTATCCACCGGTAGCAGGCAACAATGTAATAAAACGAGGAGAAAATCCCGCGTCGTACGGCAACGCCGTTTTTTCAGAGGAACTGCGGATTTTTTAACGCTCGAGTGCACAAAAGTTCGACCGCGAACGAATTTAGGGATGCCGGCAAAGCCGCAAAGCGCGCTGCACGCCGGAGAGAAAGGCAGAGCGCACAAAAGGAGGGCACACGCTGAAACGAAGAGCCACGAGGTGGAGGAGGAGGAGGGGGAGAAGAGAGTGGCATTCCCAAAATGCAAGGGCGCTTTCGCGTGCCAAGGGTGCGAGCCGGCTGTAACGTACGCCTCGCATGGCTGTGTGTACGTGTGGTCGCGACTCCTCGTATACACGTGTGTGTTGTACGTGCGTGGGAGACGCGTACATATTTTTTCTCACCCTCCCGTTCGTCTTCCGTCCTGAACGCGCGCCCACGCACATCGCTATAAATATGTCGTTGGCACAAGGCTAGGCGAGGACCTCACTATTCCCATGGCGCGAGCCTCCATCGTCGGTCCGACATGCACTCGGTACCCCAAGATACACCAAATGTCCTTTTGGCCGCAACATCTCTAGTCAATCCACTAATAACATCGTGATGAAAATATTAACTATCGTGGTGAAATAATAACTATCGTGGTAAAAATATTGGATTGATCAGAGAATTCGTTTGAATTTTGTTTAATAATGAATAAACATCTTGGATAGAAATTAATCGGGGAGAGGCTTCAAAGACCCTAGCTAGGTATGCCTGAAGTCTGTAAAGGCTCTGGCTAGGCATAGTTAGACCTCAGGTTAGACCTATCTTCATTGAACTTGGATATAGCTAAGAAAGACAAATTCGGAATGGAATTTCGTAAATATGCTTTGAGTAAACGTGAATACCGCTAAGAAGGCCTACCTTCGTTGGACCTAAATATGGTCAAGGACTTTGGCCCAATTGATGACGATCAAATCGCTTTACTTTAGATCAAAATAAACAGCGCATTACCACAACGGAGATAAATCCGTCACATGGAGAAAAATAATTTTGCTCTTTTAGCAAAATCGTCGTTGCTACTGCATATTCGTAGTAACAACAAAAAAATTTAGTTGACGTAACTAATTTTACAAATTATTCGTTATCAGAGCAGAAGTAATTTCGTTGCCAGGATAAACAAATTTGTTGAGTATATTTGTCCTAAGAATCACGTTAATTTGCTATCGATGCAAAATAATGTATCCTTAGCAAATTTATTTGGTATCGGAGCAAAACTGCAACTGCTTAATATATAAATCCATCATGGTTCTTACAGCAAAATAATTTGTAGATTCAGCGAATTATATCCAGCAAATAGTGATTAGTACTCTTAGCAAATCTTTTTGCTACCCATCTAATAACGAAAAAATTTTGGTAGAAAATTTGCTGGGCCAGTAAATTATTTTTCTTCGTATAAAGTACTTCAAATACCCAGAACATAAGATATAATGAAAAATTCGTCTGAATCACTTTTCAATTTCGAGTGAAAATATTGGCTCGTCGATCGAGAGTGAAGAATTCACTATACACGAATATAAGGTCACTCGAATTCGAGAGACTCAATGGCTACCCTATTTTCTGAGAGTAAATTTTACCCCAAAAAATTTAAAGAGTTTACACTGAGAAATTTACACTGATTCCTGAACACAACGTTACATGTTAGTTGTAATTTCCTACTCAACAAAGTACTCAATTGTTATATAATATATGTGTTATATAACAGTTACATTATTGAGTAGGAAATTACAACTGTACGTTATATGTAACGTTATGTTCACTGGGATTATTCTATCAGAATGTCACGTTGATATTAACTGTAAAATAAAAAATTGTTGCGTATTTTCTTGTTGTCAGAGATTTCCTTCTCTTTAATCGTTCATTACACAAAAATATTATCGTATCAAATCGATTAAATTGGCTGTAACAAAGAGGACATTCTGCGTTTGTAGAATTCTGTTTATTATTTTAGACGCGCAGAGCACGTTCCACGTGAACGCACAGCCAACCGCAGCATCGCGCCAACATTGGTTACTTTATGACATTTTAAATCGATAGTGGTCGTATTTACGCTTCGCGATGTCGTAAACAGTGAGACTTCAACATCGAGATTAGTGCTTCGCGCGATTGCAAAGTTTATGACTCTGCGAGAAAACGTGCATCTCGACGCTGTAATGGCTACGTTTTAATTTCCCCTGGCTCGTCCCGAATTTATCGCTGCATGCATTTCGAACGACTGAGGTCAAGACAGTTCAAGTTGCGTAAGGATGCACGTTCTTCCTAATGCAAGTGATGTTTCGCAGTTTACATGGAGACTGTCTTCCGTTTTAAATGAAAGAGACAGATCCATGTAAAAAATTGCTTGCAATACCAAAATGACGTATTTCTTCGGCTTCGTGCGACAATAACGTTCTGTCAGGTAAGTTCCTCGAAAGGAGCATCGCACACGTATACTCAGAGACACATCTCGCGGCGAAAATATATCAGCAAATTGTGTTTACCATCGACGAAAGTCTGTAACCGATACTGCCGTGAGGAAAATTTACGTAATGCTATCTCGTTCTTCAAAATTGCTTTTCCTAAAGTAGAAACAGAATTGTATCTCTTTCTATACTCGTTTCTTACAGATACGCATAATTATCAAGTTGTTCGTGTAAATAACAATTGTTTAAATACAAATAATGTGCCAGATTTGTAGAGAATAAATTAATTTAACACCTTCATACCGTGTTCTGTGCACATTTCAAATATGGAAACAGAAACATATTTCAAATATGGAAATAGAAGGGAAAATAAGTCTCCGAGTCTAATTTGGCACATTTGACGGAGGCTTGCAGGTAGATTGCGGTTTGCAAGCGTGAATGAACCGACGCTATCACTTGATAGAGGTTACAGCTACGTTGCGAAACGGAACATAGCAGTCGAGTGTTAACCAACTCCAGTTTGAATGCTGAAACTTTCTGCCAGACGCAATCGGTCCTCTCGCGGACACGTATTTGTACTTGTTATGCCGAGAGAATTCACGTATGTGCCTCTATGGACAGCGGAGTTTCTCGGGGAGTACAGCAACCCCTGATGTTTGAGTATTTTCCAGCATTTACTCCGTCGTCGAGAAATCACTGATAACATCAATCTCAGCTGGCAACGTTTCACGGCAATTCTTGATAAATAAATGAACAGTAAAAGCATCCTTTGCATCATCAAATTACCATAAACTGCCACTTCACTTTATCACTAAACAAGCGAGATATTTCTGCGCCCTTTCTCGGCAATAAGAAAATATTCAGTGATCCAAACTACATTATTAACAATTACTAAAACGCGTTATAGAATCGCTGCCAAGATTTATTCTATTTTTATTATATGCCTAAATAATAAACAATCATAAAATAGTAGTTAGCGATATCGGAGTACAGAGAACAGACAATTCGAAACTTTCTTTTAGAACATTCTCGCACAAAATAGCCCGACAATTCGCTCAACATATCATGGATATGCTATACATGCTGAAGACCATACGAGCGCGGTACTTTCGCCGCAGTTTCCTGTCGGCGTGAAGCACCCCCGAAAGTCCAGGCTTTAAAGTTCCGTGTAGAACAAAACAACTAGCGTTATACGGCGAGGAGTTGAACCTCCCCTCTTTCCTTCTCTCGCGCAGATCGTTGTCCTATATACTTATATGAACTCATATATGCCATTGACGCTCCAGCGTGAAACGCGGCCAGCGGCCTGCTATATATCATGCTCACATGGCAATACAATTATCCCCTCGAGATCGGAGTTCGCTCAACGTTCATTCGCGCACGCTGTTTTACCGGTCGTTGACAATGTTTTCGAAAATATAAATTGTCTGGCCAAAAGTCGGCGCACGCTTTTCAAATTGAAGCAAATTGGAGCATCGAGCGACATTGAAAGTTGCCAACTCGCGAAACGTGAAATATTAAAAAGTGAAACGTTGTCGTGGTCACGGATTCACAATCGTATGTCAGTCCAGGCAGATTTTTCGAAAGTTGTAAACCAACTTATATACATGTAAAAAAAAAGCGAACAAAGCGATATCAACACAAAACGTGCTACTCAAGAATCATAGCGCTACGTAATTGTGTTTGTTTGTCAAGAAAGATTCGACATATTCTCGCGCTTCACGTAAATAAGGGAAAAACACGTCGAAACTTTTCCGATTCTATATTTCAAATATCTGCACAACTGCTGACTCCACTGACACCATCTGCCCGGCGAAGACGAGGAAAAAGAATCCAACACGACTGCACTATCCGACGATCCCACCCACGTGTTCGCGAGTGCAGCTATTGCAGCGAGAACCGTGTATCGTCGTGCGCATAGAACAAGAGAATATAGAACACAGATTGTCAAGAATCTCGCAGTATTCACCTTTTCATCCCGACAAAACAATGTTGAATAGACGGTCTCGCGATACGCGCTCAAGACTGTCAGCACCGGAACAGCGAATTTGGACACCGCGTTCACCCTCGAGAATTGGACTGACTCGAGTCACACGCCAGGATAAGACAGACAGACAGACAAGCAGACACACGACAGTGTACGAGAGACGAAAGTGTTTACGCCGACGGGTCGACGTGAACGGACGTGTGTACGTGTGTGGTGGCGAAACGTCGTCGCGAGCTGTTAGGTATGGTCCAGGAATAACCTTCCCGGGAGGTAGGGATCGCGAGGGATGCCAGAATGGACTCACCTGTGCCGGCGGGCTGAGGTGTGCGGACTCTGCGGGACTCGCGGCCGGCTCCGACCGGGTAGCACAGCGTGAATGTGAAGCACAAGTGCAAAATCTCCGTTGACACGGCTACGCCGCTCGAGTGGTCGGTGTGGACTGCAGAAAAGCCCGCAGATGATATCAGAGACCTAGGAGAGACTGCATGACATCATCGCCGGCCAATCCGCGCGTGCCTACCGGCGCGCAGGCGTCGCACCCTCCGGCGCCGGGGGTGCTTGCGATATATCGCAATCGATTGCATGACTTCGCGCTCCTGACGACAGAGCTCTCTGCTGGCCAGGCTTCACCCTCGGCTTTAAAATGTGGCGCGTATGGTCTGCGATACGTGGGGGCTCGCGCACACACGCGTCGCCCATAGTCTATTCATATTTCATAGGTTGTGAGAAGTCCTCTGTTGATCTGATGCCAATTTTCTTTCAATGTTTTCAAAATGATGATACTTCGTGGATTACGGTAAAAGTACCAAGATTACATCCTAAAATATCTTTTTTGAAGAAAATTTTACTGGAAACTTATAGTATATCTCACTCAAAAAAATAGTCTTGCAGTCATAGCGGAAATTATATAGACACGAAAAATTAGCTAAGATGAATAAATAACGAGCAAATATCCATTAGATGTTATAAACACTTTGAAGCCAATCATGGCTTTTCTTTAAGCACTTCAAAGTATTTGCAATGTTTAATGAATTACACTCAATACTGCTATATCGCATGTTATGAATTTAATCAATTAAATAACAAAATCAATTAAGAAAGACAGAATTTCTATCTGAACTAATCATAAAATTTAGCAATGAAATCTTTCTGTGACACCAATATATATAAATTAAAACAAAATTAATAATTGGTAACAAGACTTTTATTGCTATTTATCTGCAAAATGTTGTTGTTGTAAATTCTATATACCACAGACAATTTTCTAACAGACCCAAAAAACGACAATAAATTTCAAATGTAACATTTAAAAAACTACATAAATTAACAAAATATTCTCTTGAATGTATATAAATTACAAATTTTCGGTAAAATTTTCCTCAAAAAAGATGTTTTAGAATGCAACCTAATTTGCGGCCACTTTGATGGAACTTTTGAACTAGTTTTCTTTTATCCAAGATTTTTAGGCGCAAAAGATATCTTGTCTGACTGTCGTAAATGTGAATTTTTTAGAGTTTACTCTTTAAAATTATTATTACTTATCCAAGATTCCACTAATATAATTAAGCGCTTTTTAATTGTTGACATTTCGATCATTCTTAATAACATGAATTAAAAACTAACAAATATCGTTGAAATATAAACTCTACTAAATATGTGTTATTACCAAATTTCTGGGACACGTTTTATTTTGTATATGCCTCAAAACCTACAAACTTATAAACTATAAATAACGCATTTGTTTAATTAACAGACACGCGATAAGAAGAGACACGGTTTCGGCGCGCACATCAGTTAGCACATTGGTGAAATGTGTTAACACGGGTAAATATCAGATAAGTCGTCTGCTGGCTGATATCAAACATGATACAGGACCGTGTAAACGTTATCAAAGTGACGCTCGATAAAAGTGTTTTACATACGCCGTTTCTCATCGAGTCTCGTTGTAGACAACAGGTAAGTATCTTTGTCGCTTCGCCGCGGTGAGCTTGAAATATGTAAAATTATTCCTGGATATTCGCGGCGAGGCGTTTTCGAAGCATCGGGACGCCGCATTCCTTGAGTACTCACGGATATATCCTAGTTGCAAGCTCGTGAGCCAAACACACACACCCGTGCGACGCTGCAGGTGCGAGGAAGCCTCGTAGAGGAACATTATCATACTCGTGAATACAAAAGTCTCTTTTGTAAAAGCGCGAATACGGAACTGCCGTATGAAAAGCGGGTCGAGCGCCGACTACTTCGGAAGAACGTTGCAGAATCGCAAAGTGCGCGGAGATGCCTAATTTTCTGTGAAAAGTTCGAGACTCTTCACGTCTGCACACTGTGATTTAACAGCGAGAAATCCTTCTGTCACACGTTCTTCTTTTTACCCCAAAATATATTCCACGGGACGAACTATGTTTGTGCGCGTGCCAAACGTCACTTACGTAATAGTAGGGAGAAAATAAATATAACGACATTTCTCAGCAGTTTTCACAATGTAATACGCGACATGTGGCAACTTCACGGAAGCATCCATCAATCCCAGAAAGCCTTCCCCTGTCAAACAATAAGATCCCGATATCCTGCAAATCGATTTGGCGTCCCGTGACTTCGCTTTCAAATGTAGGAGGGCTGTGTATTCCACGTACTTATGAAACTACAAGCGATACACGCGTGCCTACACATGTCGGAAGTCGGTTCCCTTCGAATGCGAGCCGGCAAAGGTAGGTAGGTATGAGGAATGGCCGAATTATGCGACATATTGCACGGTTCGAATCCCCCCTCTCGAGAGCATAGTCGGATATTCGGGAAGGAAAAGTGGTGTTCATAAACAAGAGGAATTGTCTCGGCTGACTGCACGTTACTCTGTGCAAGCTACGAAGTAAGAGTAAACAGGTGAATAAGTTTCGTTGCAAACATGTGAAAAATTAATTATTCGATCTACTAGTGTACTCTCAGCCCGTATTATTACGTAATCAATTAATTATTGCTAATTGAGTTGTCGTTCTCTTCTCCTCTATATCTTGATAATTGTCTCACAAAAAAGCGCCAACGAAATCAAATTGCGGCTGTGTGATCGGATTTTGAGTGAGATCGATTGTGCTCCGCGCGTAAGCTGGAAATATGTTCGAATCAATCACAAAGCTAGTCGCGAGATTAAGCTTCACGGCGATCGCCCGCCTCCTTTATTGATCAGCGATGCTTTGGCGCTCACTGAAATTCGCGGCACGGCTTTTCGGGGCGAGCGATTGGAGATTAGGAGGCTAATGCGCGGATAGCTAACGGTGCGGAGAGCACCGAGGGATAAATCAGCAGTTTTAGGAGCTATTACTACTACAGTAAAGCAGGCATAGAGCCCGGTATAATCTCGGTGAGTCCAGATCTCGGTGTTAAAGAGAGAACCCGAATCGAAATGTTGCTTCCACATTAATCCTGCAAATTCCGAAGAGATGAGTGAAGAAACTCTATGCTATCATTTCACTTTGACTACATTAACAATTTAATATTTCTACGTAGTTGCAATTGAATAAGTTAAATAATTAATACCTTACTCGTTTAAGAAGTATTATCGAAAGCATCAATCTATCTACCGTTCCTTTCATTTTATCTATATTTGTAGGACATTCTATTATTAAATTTATAGTTTTTCCATCGATTGTGTCTCATTAACCACAATATTTACTTAAATCAAAATTCTTTTATTTCAATAGAATAATCAATTATTTTCAATTTAAAAGCTAAAGTGTTTTAAAAAATATATATTTCTCTTGATTTGAGATATTTAATATAAACATATTAAATATATTTTTCTTCAATGTAATATGTTAAGTTCTTTTATTAGTCCTTCATGTCTGATGGAATTCGTAGGGTCAATACGGATTCTACTATTCTACAAAATCCGTTGATCTACAGGAATAATTTCGATTAGGGGAAACTGGAAGAAAAGTCGTGAAATATGGAAACCATTAAAGCGTGTTTCGCGTCGGCGTTAACACTTAGCTTCACTTTGTCTAGATGACGGTGACGCTTTCCATCAACGTAACCAACCGCCTCGTCGCTTGTATTATAAATATCCCGCCCGCGTGCACAAAGCGACCACGATTGTATAAAGTGCACGCGATTATGGCATATCCGTGCTACGTGGACGAAATCGCGCGAATATCGCGAGCGAGATTTTCCGGAAAAATTTGATGGCGCAATATTGCCGCGGAAAGGGCAGTAAAAATAAATTGACGTCTGGAAAGAGGTTCGGGGCGGTTGAATACTGAGCTGCCGTCGCGAGCTTATTTCGCCCCGCTTCTCTGTACGTATCTGTACTCCCTCAATACTTCTTTCTCCCTTTCTCAGTACATCAGTGGAGGGTGAATCGAGTGGCGCAGCAAAAAATTATATTAAACAGTCCTCTCTCAGATCTTTGCGTGATTTGCTATCATACATTCTCTGTTAAGGGGATATTTTAATTTAAAAGGTCCCAAAAAAGAGAATTTTTTGGAATTTTTTGTAGGAAGATAAAAATCGAATATTATATTCTGTGTGTTCTTTTTTAAAAATATATCTTTTGTCTAAATGATAAAAATGCTCTTCTTTTGTATGTGATTTCTGGTTTCACTAGGAGCTCACATAAAAAAACGCATACGAACAATGTAAGTGATTATGACTCTCCTAGATATTTAAAATGCAAAACCAAAAAATCTTCCTATTCAAAAAAAGTTTGAATTCAAGAGAAGCAGTTATTATTTGACCTAGAACTAAACCAACATTATCATTTGTATAAAATGGTGGTATATTTATTTTTATATTTATTTTTATATTTATTTTTTATTAGAAAATTTTAATTTTTCCTCAAAGTGTTGTATATGTTTTATTAAAAAAGAAATAAATTAATAAATATATAATGTTTGTTCCAGGAGAGCCAGAATCACTTACGCCCGTATACGTTTTTATTTGCGAATTCCTAGTTATCAGGACAAAAGAAGAGTGTTTTCGTCACTTAGACAATAAAAATATATTTTTTAAATAAGACTTGAAAAACATATAAAGTTTAATGTTATTCGATTTTTTCATTTTCCTACAAAAAAATTACAAAAAAGTACCTTCTCCTGCGATAGAAGACAGATGAATTTATAAAAGAAAAAGATAAAAAAAGATATTGTCACCTCAATTAACTGATTCTACCTTCTCCTTTCAAAACACTCTTCGAGAGGAGATTATACAGATTATACTCGAAGAATTCGTAAAGCATGGTGCGTGAGTCAAAATCGTAGCGAAATGCTGAACGTCGTATTCAATTTGATTCCTCGTTGTGCCATCAGCGTCGGCTCGACGCGTGTTCCCATCGCTCGGATTTACATAAGTGACTTATGGTCAGCGAGCACTACCCCCATGATGGGCAGGGTCGCTCGGCTATCTTTGATGCGACATTCGCACGGGGATTCAAATGAGGGACGGTCGTTATGAGAACCCGTGTGGAATATCATACGAAAGTATCCAGTTTCGTCATTCGCGCAGATATTCGCGGACGCACACGTTTGTGAGAAAGCGAGTGATGCCAGTTCCCTCGGGGGTGTTCTTCTCTCCTCTTCTCCTCTCAACGACTCCTGACGCTTCGATTTTTAGGCGACGATCGATCGAATTAATTGCTATCCTTCTTTTCTCATATTAATGTCGTTTCGTGATTCCAACTAACAAGGCGTGATTCAATTGGAAACGCAACAATTGAAAATTCATTAGCAGCGTCATTGTAACGGAATACACATCCCCACGGGCGATAATAATCGACTGTCGATGTTACGCGACCGTTCGATTAATTAACTCGACAATATTTCCCTAATAGGACGGTTTGCGGCTCTCGATTAGCTGGCGAAGTTGTGTTCATTAAATGCAGAAAATCCATTTCCGGCCCCGTACCGATTTCTCCTCGTTGCGAAGGGAGAGATTCACCCCTTTGCCAGGTGCGCTTGTCCGATTTCATCCTGCATGTTTTGCAAATTATATTAATTCCGCGTTACAGATAACGCTTTTAGGCTCAACATGTTCAAGATAAAATAACGCGGCGTCGGCGAAATTTTTGCAACAATGCATGGTGCGCGACGTTCGCGATCGTAGATTTCATTTCAAGATTATGAATCCCCTATCAGTCGCCACGGCGAGTGCAACCGGACATGTAATGCGCGCGCGTGCGCGAATGCTGCGTATGTGATACGCTCAAAATTCACGCACGAACGCTGCCGATTTTTCACGTTTAATTAGCCGTCACCGCATAACGACTACATCAGCCAGCTTGATACGGGGAGATCTATCGTGCGTTATGACTCGTCTGACAGCGACAGGGAGGCGCGATTTCTTCATACATATACACGGTGTCTCCGATTTCCACTTCGTTTCATTTCACCCATGGATTCTTGGAGCGATTTAAAAGCGACTTTTCTATCGGCAAACCGTGCGCGTCTAGTGATATCATCGCGGTTCACCTTTCCCTAACGATAACGGCGTCTTCGTGTGTCTGAGAGAAAAAATCGCTCCCAATTTGTCAGGAGAATCCGCACACTGAAGCAACCGGCTCGGGATCTACGCGCGACACTCTATACATCGCACGAAGCGTATGAATAATCGTTAATTAATTCCAGGCACGACACGAGCAAAACGAGTCGCCGCCGGCGAGAAAGCACAGCGCGCCTTATATTTCCAATTTTTCACGCGCATATGTACGAGCATAATAAATACCGGGCGCGGCGGTTACCTCCGGGTGACGCGAAGTGCATGGCAAACGCGGGAGCAGAGGCGTTCCTTTTATTTCCGCGGCGAACGCCGGAGTCCCTTCGCGGGGCAAGCGTTTCATCCGCCGCGGCAAAACGTGGAAACGGTTCTCTATCACGAGTCAGAAACATTTTATCAGATAAAGTCACGCTATCGGTCTCGGCAGATAAGGGAACGGTGACAGCGCGACGATGACACACGACGCCCGTGCTTTCGGAAGAGTACGTGTCGCTCCGGCCATTTCTCTCCTTTCGCTCCCCATCGGCTGTGTAATTTTTATCTCCATCACCGTCTCGAGTGGAAGGTAGCTAAAGTGAGTAGAAAAATGTTGTCGTTATTGATTATTGCAAAATACCACGCACAGTCCAAAGGAAACTCGCATGGATCACGTGGTGAACGTTATTTCGACATATATTGCGAAATCGGTTGTTGTTACATGTTGTGTTGTTACGTGTGAATAGCTTAGAACACTATCGACGAACTCAGCAATTTATAAAGTTCTCTTTGAATGCAAACGCAATTTGAAATGGATTTGTATTAAATCGCTCGTTGTTTGCGCCATACCTCGTTTATTTGAACCGCGCGTCATTTAGATACGGTTTTGTTGATTACGTGTGTGTGTGCGCGCGCACACGCTTGAACACATCGGCGTTGTGAAATATGAAATGCCGTTTTCGTAACTGTTATTATCGGGTACAAAATTCAAGACTTGAACGCGATATCGCGGCGCACTTGACCAAACAATCGCGAATTCGTATCTGAACGCGCGCGAGCACACTCACGTTCTCATTTGTCCTAATCCTATTTGCACTTTAGCCACAAGCCCGCTTCGCTTCTCTCTCTCTCTCTCTCTCTCTCTCTCTCTCTCTCTCTCTCTCTCTCCTAAGTCTCCCCCATTATTTTATATTGAATTGCACATAAATCTTCATAGCAAAGGAACAAGCTCGCGCACGCTCCATGTACGCGAGTCGGCGAAGAAGAGAAATAGAAAGGTGGAAAAAGAGAGAGAGAGAGAAAGAGATAGCGTACATGTAATTTCTCTTCATCTTCTCGCGGTGCCGGAGAGCGAGGAGACTCTTCTTTCGGTACTCCACTCGAGTAGATCCGTCTCAATCACGACCTCGCGGAAACAGTAAAGAGGACAGCCCCGAACCGTAGCACTAAATAACCGTTCTCGCCGATAGGTCATGGACACGCTGTACCCGAATCTCCACGAGCGCTTCAAGACTGAGGGTCTCTGCGCTATCTGCCTCATGGAGACGGAGCTGACGCCCAGGTACTCGTGTGTTAACGGCCACACCATGTGCCACCGTTGCAAGCCTTACTACTACGCCTGTCCCACGTGTCGGATGCCGTTGAATGTGGAAATACTGCCGCCGCAGGTGGACGCGCCCCCGCCGACGCATTTGATGTCGCACCCGATGCCGCCGCAACCCATGCCGCGCCATCGTGTCGACTACAGTCCCAGCGCACCGTCCCTAACGGGCAACTTTCTGGAGCACGAGAGAACAACTTGGCAGCCACCGACACCGTCAGAGGACCAGCGGCTCAGGTCGTGCTCGTATTCTCATCTGGGATGCTGGGTGAAGGTGCCTGAGCACCTGCAGGTTCTTCACGAGTCGAGGTAAGAGCGTCGTTTGTTTCACTGTTGTTTTATACGGAAAATTGTGTGATGTATCGATAGAATTGGTCAACAGTAGAGTAGAGTAATATTGCGTTAGACGAGCATCGAGCGTCGAATGATGATAGGGTAGGCGGAAATGACGCGCGATGAGCCCTGACTAGCGCGGTTCAGCCATCGCTTCTACAGCAACTCCACGCGCAATATCAAGTGCGATAATTCACCAGTCTTCTTTAATTGATAACTAAAATCTTTACGTGGTTATTTGTAAAATGGTAAAGGAATTTTTTGTTCAGTTCGGTCTAATCTACACATACACGAAATGAGTATATGTAATCATCAAACCCCCTGTATAAATGATTTCATAGTTTCTAGCGTTTTTGAGGTTTTTGAAGATTATTTTTTTTACAGTTTTAACGGTTAATTTCTTTAATGTGAACGAATGTTAGTTTCAATAATGTTGCTATTGAGTCAAAAGGATTCACTTCAATTACAGCTACTGACCAATTCTGTGGATTCAACAGCATTTTGTTCCCGCGTACATCTTCATCTGTCGAAAACATCTTTGTCCGCGAGTTATTTGGCAATGTTAGTATTTTAATTGTAACGTTAGATGTCAATTTCGGCCGCATCTGGAGGAAGAACATCTACCGACGGACCTTCCGCACCTTCACGACGATTTGGTCGAGTGCCCATACTCAGTGGCGGGATGTAAGGTCCGCACAGTGCCATGGAGACGTGACATTCACGAAAACTTTTGCATCTACAAGGACAAGTTCCACGGCGTAGACGACATCAGCGAGGGTCTGGCGTGCGCGACGTTCGTCGATAGCGATTACGACGGCGATCCCGAGCAATTGGTGGAGTGCAAGTTTCGGCGTTACGGTTGCATGGTGAGAATGCCGAGGAGGCGTAAACCCATGCATGAACAGAAATGTAACTACAGAAGCTATCACACAGACGACGAGTCCGATTGCATCTGGGTGCCGTCGGAATTGGATCCTGAGGAGCAAGTGGAATGCAGATGGTCCGCGAACGGCTGCCAGGTGAGACCGAAACGTTGTCGCAAGCAGATACACGAGGACAAGTGCAATTACAGGATGGAAGAGTGTGCCTACAAGGATTACGGCTGTGACGCCATGTTTATACCGGCCAGAAAATACGCTCACGAGAGAACCTGCTCATACGCCAATTGAGTTCATGATAATTGAGCGAGATAATTACTCTCACACTGGGATACATGCATATCACGGACGTGCAATAGAAAATAAAATACTTTCCTTCATGGATAAAAAAATTTAGTGGAGTCAACCAAATTTCTGATGAAATACGAACAAATCTGAAATTTCAGTGGAAGCAGCTAGAATTCTATTAACGTTAACAAAATTTTTGATTGATTTTAACATAATTCTAATAACTTCAATCGAAATTTTCTGGTACATACCTTACAGAAAATTTGGTTAAGATAGTTTAAGTTAAGTTGGGTTGGGTTAAGATAAATTTAAGAAAATTTTTTTAAGAAAATTTGGTTGTACCAACCAAACGGTTTTCCCGTGTTATTTAATTGTCTAGTTGGTAGGAAGTACGAAGGAAAAGAAACGATCACATGATCAATGGGTCTTCTCTTTCTTTCGCTATGTTTCACTCTCGGTTTTGTTTCTCTTACATCGTCTCCTCCTAAAGAACTGTGTGACAGAAAAGGCATTCATCTTGGCCATAGATATAGTAAGGACTGAGTCTACTTAACAGCGAAGATCAGATAGAAAAGAACAGAAAATCTGGACATGAAGACACGTGGAAGAGCCACTCTGACAGGTGCGAAAAGACCAATCCACGTGCCTAATCGTTACGTTACACAGCACGCTGTCTGTACGAATCTACGTACTCTCTGTCGCGACTTAGACTGTCGTTGTCAATAAATCGAACGAGTCCAGTGATCCCGTAAAATCCGTGCCAAACTGCGGGCCGGGCCAAACACATCGCGATAACGACAATTAACAACAACAAAGCGGATCTTCACCGTCGAGGTGGGACGAAAGCCATTAACAGCGATTTCCAAGAACGCGGGATAATGCGGAAGAGGATTATTTGCTCTCTCTCTCTCTCTCTCTCTCTCTCTCGCTACTCTCGATCCCATTCCGGCGCGAGATAGTGAAACTTGCGCCTGTCGTTCGGGGGATCATCTTGGGCATGATCGCCGGGAATGAGGGAGTGATGGCGTGGCTGGGATATCCAACACCTGCAGGCTAATGGTGGACCTCCCTGTGCGCGCCCACGATCTCGCCGTCGCTCGACAAAACGACACCCACACGCGCTTATAGCGCCCATTTGTAACGTCGGCGCGTGCAAGGGGCGGCAGTGGAATCCATTTCGATGCGCGATTACAGACGGTGGATACTGGCAGCTTGAGGTGTTAGTCTCAAAGTCAATAAAACATGGTTTCGAGCGATATCCAGCGCGAATTATGCAATTTTATATCTTATCTCATTCGTCAAGGTTCTCCCCCAATCTCTCGCCGCGGAACTCTTAATTAGTGACGTCAGAGGCGAGATGTACGATAAAAATGCTTGCAAAATACGTTGAAGTAAAAAGATATGCATAAAAATGACGCGTTCGATCGGGTACAGTTGTAAAACAAACGACACGTTTTCCTTTTGTTCCAACAATCAATGAATTAGCGTGATACGCAACCTTTTTTCTATCTTTTCTCGTGATTTCGTCACGTTAATTTTACAATTATTTATTGATTGTTAGAACAAAAGTGTTCTAACAATCAATTATTTTGCACATCTGCTCGATCAATTACAAGTAACACCTTGTGGATACATTTTTTATTTCTACGTATATTGCCAGAATTTTTAGCGTGCATTTTCTCGCTTCTAACGTCACAAATTACCGCGGCAGGGAAATAGCAATCTTAATTGTCAGTGAAGCAAATCGCGTCATTCGCATTAACGGAAATAGGATGGTAAATTATTATTGGGTTTTGAAAAACGCTTTTATCTAATTACAAAAATTATAAAATAGTTTTTTGTCGTGATACTATCATTGTTGCGACACATGTAGTAAATAATTGTCAGCAGGAGACACGTTTACTTCCAATACGATGTATAATACAATCAGTAAAAGTTCAACGTCTGCAAACAAAAGGTGCAAACAAAACTTGGGATCTATTTTTTGTGCCATGGAAATCTCAGTAAGTCCCACGGGGTTGAAGGCGTATACACCTTCGTCCCTACTAGATAAATATCGAATGGACTGTAGCGCGAAAAACTCTTGTCCGTCCGCGACGTAAGCGTTCCATCATCTCGGCAGGTCAGAACTTTAACGTTTGGAGGTGACCTCTGACTGATGGACAAAGGGGTGCAGGAACTGTTTTACATAGTAAATATCAAGAAGGACCTCAGCCTTTGACCAATGCATGCCTTAAAGAGGATGCCGCATCATGTCGAAATTCAAAGTCGTACAAAGGGAAGAAAGAGAAGAGAGAGAAAAGCATCAGTAGAGAGAAAAAGAGAGAGAGAAGCATCGGTAAATTGTGTCCGGATCAGGAAACAATCGATGTGACTCTTATTCAAGGCAATATCACCCCTCGGTGTCTACCCTTTACCTTCTCTAATTGCGTTTCAGACCATTCGCTGATTTTTAATTAAACCGATTCACAAAAAGATTGCGTGGCTTAAAGAAGATATTTCATGCCGTCACTTTCATTTCAAACATCTACTGTTATTTAAATACTTGATTGATGCGCATAAATTTATAAATCATGCAGTTACGTATCATAACAAATATATCCCTTCCCACTAGAAAATGGTAATTCATATTTGATGTCATGTGTATATAAGTACGGACGTATGTATGTATTCATGGGAAATTTGAAAATTACATCAAACGAAAAGTTCTCGAAAGTCAAAGTTGTAACGTAATAAGCTGTGGAAGACAGATAGTTTGATTTTTAAAGGTGTTTCGCTGTTTCAGCATGCGAAATGGATTAAGTTCTTGTTATGGTGAAACTACCATAAAAGATCGAGCGATCTTTATGCACTGAATTATATTTTTTCTCGAAGTAATCCTGACATCGTAGAAAATGTTTCAAATATTACTGTATAGAATTACTAGCTGAATAACGCGCATGTAGTGTTGTTCTAGTTATGCAAAATTGAGATATAATTTATTTCCCAACGTGACACGAGCGCACAACCTCATATCTCTTCCAAATTGCAATATAACAGAATCGAAAAAGTACGTTAAGCTTCATGAATAACGAAAAAGTGATTTTTGCTTCTTTTTTCTTTTAACAAATTGCAAAAGTGCGACACCACATTAATATACAAATGTGTCATTTCCATGTAAAACAGCGGGGCGGAAGGAAAAGTTGACGACGGACAAGAGGCGATTATCGGACGAAAGTTAATGGCTTTTTTTCATTAAATTTTCTCCGCATAAATTAATAAGTCGATCAGAGATGATGAAAGATAAGAAGGCGCTCGTCATTTTTAAGAAGCTCGTTGATAAGCAGAATATAGACGCGGACACAACGAGGCTACAACCCGCTGATGGTGGGGTTGAGCAAAGGGACGGAAAGAGGAGATGCGAGTAAATTGCACCCCTGGGGACAAGCCTGACGAGTGGCGCGAAGGACGCAACAAGCCAGAAGTCAGCCAACTTTAATTAAGACAGCGTTGCAGACTAGATGTAGACACGGAGTTTCTATATAAGAAACTCGAACTCTTGTGAAATTTCTTTGTTACTTGTGAATAGCAGGATACGTTAAAAACAATGAGGGAGAAAGAGGAAAATGTAAAGCGTTATTGTGCCAAAATCTTTATGATGTATTACTGATGATCTTTATGATGAATTTACTGATGTACCTACCGCTTACAAAAACGTCGATCTCTTCTTAGAAAAATATGGAAAATACAGAAGAAAATATCGGTGATCTGACCTCTGTCGTTTCTTTTGTATATACTCTTTAATTAAAAATACTCTTTAATTAAAAATCTAATGAGGCATTTGAAATTTAATGAAGATTGCAGTTTTGTTATTTATTTGCCCTGATTAAAATTTCCCTTTGAAACTTCTCGATTATTTCTCGATTATTTCTCTAATTTCTTTTAATTGTTTATACTTTGAGGACTAGTTTCTGCTAAGAAAAATTAGCTTCGAATTGATGAAAGAAGAATTTATAGTTAAGAGGTGATATCCAAGGGTTAAGACGACATCAATCTGACAGTCTTGCGACTAGAGGCGTCTTGATCTAGCGCTTCCACGGTTGTTGATCAACGATGTCCAACACGTGTGCTCGTAAAACATACACACCCGATAGCAGAAGGTTTAGGAGCTTGTGTTCCCACGTAAATACCTCAAAAATAGCACCGTTCGCATCTCTTGACAGCCGCTGTATCGTGCTGTACACGCGAGCTCCATAATTCACGTTAACGTTACTTGCCGGCCGCAAGGGAAAGAAGACCGACCGGCCGATCGTATCTCAATTTCGTCACGATATAACTACCGGGACATCGATGTAACGAACAAATCCGTGTAACCGTTTCCGATCGGAACATCTGATCGCGCGGCACGTACGCGATTATTATCGTCGGATGGGACGCGATCACCGCCGGGAGTAAGCTTGCGGAAGAGATAAAGATTTACGGCGAGTAAACATCCGTCATCGGATCGAGTGAGAAATCCGGTGCTGATCGCAGAACGCTGCTATCGTATCCGGGGGATGATCTTTATATAATTAGCAAGGATATTGTTTATATTTCGCACGCGGCTAGTATACTAGACACAACATGTTGCACGTTTTTGCAAAATTATGAAATGGAGGTAATCCAGGAATGGAAACAGTCCAGAAATGAGGGCAGTGAAGGTGATTGGAGATTGGAGATAGAGATTATAGAGATGGAGAATGAGCAAGAAAGAGAGAGAGAGATATTAGAGTTTCGTTGTGTTTTTTGGTCTTATAGTTGTTAATATTATAGTTAATATTTATTGCGCACACACACACACTAAATGGAACGCCTCTATTTTACTTCTAATTATCGTAAAAATTACGTTAAAATTATATTTATTTTTTATAAAGCTGGACTATATACTGGAATTAGTATAATTATATTAATAATAGTATAATTATTATAAAAATAATAAATTTGATAATCTATTTGATATATATTTAACCTGATATATAATTATATAATAATATAAAAAACATCCAAGCAATTACAATAATTTTGTAAAAACTGCATAAAATGTTTAAACAAACATATCGTAGTTTTACTTATAACTCTATGCGGTCGAATATTATAAAATGTTATTGTAAGTTTTATATATTCTCCATGCACATTATGATCTAATCATTCTTATCGAAATTAATACAAGTCAACGTCGTATCAACAATTTCTCAGTGACGCGATCATAAAAAGAGAGAGTCTCCGAAAATATTCTACGACTGGTAATTAGTACTACAATCTTGTTGCAACGCACGTTCTTGCAATAAATGATTTCTACGTTCCGTGGTCGGGACGACAAACTTCTCCCTGTACCAGATTAAAATTCTTAATACAACCCTTTCAGACTGCGAGGGGGTAGGAGAATGAATGAGGGAGTGCATTCACGAACGGTGGAAGAAGCGGCCGAAGAAGAGGTGCGTCTCGAGGAAAAAGCGAATTTAATGAAACGAGAAAAACCCCGGTGACGGTGTATTTGTAATGCAAATACCGGACCGACGCGCTCCCGAAGGGACGAAAAATGAAAGGCTCGAAACAGGCGGGAACGAAATCGAGCGTCCCATCGCTCTCGCTAATCCGATTCCGAATTCTTCGCCGTCCGTCCGCCCGTTCACTCGCTCATGGAATCACGTTCCCGACGCTGTAAACTTGGCAAAAAAACGAAGAAAATCCCAATTTCCCCTTTCTTAATTACCTCGGGGACTCGGGCGATTCGCGGAAACCACGATACGTCTCGAATGCTTATTACCCGAAAACCTCGGCTCGGTCTGACATTGTCAACAAACAAATTCGCTCATGTTCGTTCAAACTCCTTTGATACGTTGAATATCACCGTGTTTCCAACATGGGGTGTGGCACTCATCATACGAGGAAATGCGGCAAAGAGGAGTACCAACGTCGAGAGGATTGAAGGAATCATTATTTACCGAAAGTCGACTATTGTCCTCTTCGATGGGCGCATTGTCGAATTAAAGGCTTTTGTGACGGAGAATGCCAGGGGCTAGCAAAGCGCTTGTCTTCGTCTCCGTTCATCTAATGCTTCGCTCACTTCTCCCTCTCTCTCTCTTTCTCTCTGTCTCTCTCTCTCTTTCTCTCTCTCTCTGGCGGTTCGGTGTGTCCCCCTAGCCAATCGCGCCGACAGTCGCAAATGAAAGCACTTTTCCGCCGAATAGACAAAATAAATCGAGTCGCGCATGACAATGCCGATAATTTCGCAACAATACGCGCTCGCTCGGTGTACGCACGAATAAATACGCGCTCGCAGGAAACGCGCGTGAAAAACGGACGGACGAGTTCGGTAGGGTTGCGTTTCTGTCGCGTGTCTTCTCCAAACAACGTGGCGATTGTGCGAGAATGAAGAGATAATAAAACGTAGCAAAACATTTATCGCGCTGATGATTAGTTCATTTTCTTATAAGGGGAACAACTCACATACACACACAACTGCTGCTATAGTTATTCAAGTAATATAAAAGATTCTGGAATACGGGATATATCGCTATTAAGACGATGTCACAAATAAATAATAAATAATTAAAAAAGGAAGAGTCTGAAAGCAAGAAACCCGAATAGCAATAAAAGGTACAAGATGCAAAGAACCTTTACATCAATTCAAGTGTTTGTTCAAAAGAACAAAAAGAAAAGCGCTAGCCCCGAACAGAAGGGGCAATGCAACGCAATGATTTATCGGTGATAATTAAAGGGTCGAACGTCACCGCCGGCTGTGTATCGATGACCAACGGCCGGTGCGTGAGACTCGTATTAATAGGCTGTTTTAATATCCACCGCGAACACCACCCATCAATTCTGATCCTAAAGGATCCGTCGAACAAACGCGCGAAAATTTATCAACGATATTATGCAAACAAATCGCGAAATGCGCAACGTATGCGGAATCCGATTAACAGAGGGAAGAGAGGTGGAGGGAGATAGAGAGGGCAGACATGGATTTATGGATGCACCGGGCCTTTTTATTGTCTTCTCTGGCCGTACACCGAAGCACTCTGGCGTCGCGGTAAATTTCAGCCGTAATTGGCAATCCTCTCTGGCAAAGGAAAAAATTGCGAAGATGGAAACTGCTATTTACCAGTTGAGTTTCAGCGATGCGCGTGTAACGTTTCGTCGTGAGTCACCTCCTCCTCGAGAGTGGAAACACTCGGAATCCATCTCGTCGCAAACGGACAAGCATGTCGAAACCCCACCTCCCTTCCTCCCTCGCGACTTTGCTCTCGAGTTTGCGGAAATATCGAGAAAAGTTAGATAGGATATGGTTACGATGATGTAGAAAAAGGGGGACTTTTTAATGGCGCACGCAGGTGTCGGAATCCCTATCGACGTTAAGCTGTACTTAATGCTTCATCTCTCAGCGCGCCACTCCCTGTGGAACACACAACCTTCCTTATTTTCCCCGGTGCAAGTACTCATCCTCACGGCCGCAATCTCCTTTCCTTAATTGCTACGAAGAGAACGTGGTAATAAAGGAAGGAAGAAAAACGGTCGCCCTCGACGTAATACACCTGAAAAGACTACTTACGTGACTTCAAGTCGCTTGCTCGCTTTACCCCATTTACGACGATCGGATAGAAGCTAAATTGCTCCGCTGTTTCTTTGACCGGCCTCTTCGTAAATAAGATTGACACGAAACGCTGTTGTAATTATCTCTTTTTTGTTTTACAAACAACCTATTCTGATATCTTTTTCATTGCGATGACTTTCGAACTAACTCGCTTTCGCCAGGTCATTGTGAGCGTCCAACGCGCGCGTTCAACACTCTCGCGAGAGTGATCACGCGATACTGCTCCCATCCAAGCCATCTTTATCGCGCGCCAACCTAACGAATCATCTCAGGCGAGGTCGAGCTCCTCGAGATCTCCTTTACTACCCTCGAAATCCCCGGGAGCCACTACCGCCGGCGGTAAAATCCAGCGCCTCGATATCCACTTCTGAACTGCAGGAAAAATGGGAAGCGTGAGGTGCGTGGCCGCGCAACATCGGGAGATAATATACGAGCGTAGCGCGAGTCTGCGCGCAAAACTTGATGTAGAGACCTCTCTTGAAAAGTGGCTGTCCTTGCTGGTACCACCAGCAGTTTCTGTCATGATTTACAGGTAAGGGCGACGTCGGGCATCCCGACGGTTCTCAGTGCGGTTCTCGTCGGGGATTGCCTATCGTGCGGAGAAACGATGTCGGGCGTATACTACCAAGCACCCTTAACCGTTTTCGAGCATTCTCTAGTGTTTACGCGAAAGCTTCGCTCGCGAGTACACGGTACGATTGCGCTCCGTGAGGGGTAATGAGAGATCGATCCGTTTTGTCGATGGATAAGATGTTTCTTCTGTAAACGCGATTATACGTGGCAACTGAAATACAGAATGAGGTAATAATTATTATTACCTTGGGTATCTTCGAAACAAGAGACAAGATTGGTCTTCAGATCAACTAAATCATAAAAACATATTTGGTTG
Organism: Odontomachus brunneus; assembly: GCF_010583005.1. Classification (NCBI taxonomy): domain Eukaryota; kingdom Metazoa; phylum Arthropoda; class Insecta; order Hymenoptera; family Formicidae; genus Odontomachus; species Odontomachus brunneus. Next base: position 568,456 of record NW_022639615.1, on the reverse strand, counting down.
GATTGACTACATTTGTGATGAAATATAAACGAATCAGAAATTCTGGTTGAATTTACCAAAATTCTATTCAAATAAGATTTCTAGTCAATTTAAACAGAATTCTGGTAATTTCCACCGGAAATTCTAACTCGTTCATACTTCCCCAGAGAGATTTGGTTACTTCAACAAATGTTTTCTTTTTTTCGTGAAAGATAAAACACAATTATTAATATTTGTCTTAGTCATTGATATTTTTGAATCTGTTTTTTCTTGCGACCAGCATTGCACTTAAACTTCTTGTCTGCATTCTATGACTCCAAAAGACAATCTTTTAATTGGCTTCACGACTAAAACTGCGAACAAACGCTGTTGATTGCAAGGAAAATCAGGTCTTTCGAGAATGCCAATGACTATAAATATCAATAATTGGGTATTTCACCCTACTCCACCCAGGAAAATGCGTTATCACCATAAGATTCTCTTCTCCAAGTAAAGTAGTCTAAAAAATCTGAAGATTATCACTGATTCTTGCTTCAAAGATATTCTGGATACTTCAAAGATATTAAAGTGGTAATAGTTATTGCCTCTCGCGACATTGCAGAGAAAAATATTCGCGATTAAATAAACGCGCATAGTCGACACAAAAGGGACGCGGATAAATGCTTGTTAATTTCGAGCCTCGATTGTTTGAAATGACGCTTGCGCTTCGTGCGTCACACTTTCCAGTTCCACATTTCTGTCTGTGGTTTCGTCCTCTCGCAATCCTCCGCCCCGTCGAGCGAGCCAGATAAAACGTTTCGAATTTCAAGATACGACGTCCGTCGTCCGTCATGGCAGCAGATCCGCTCTTTCCGGCCGCAAGTTGGTGGCGAGTTGAGCGGTGGCCGCGCTCTCGGATGGCCGCTGGAGAGTCATCTACGTTGGTAATTTTCCGACAGTTCCCGTCGTCTCCGGACTCGTCGAGGCTCCGAAACTTTCTCGGGAGCTACGACGACTTCGGCAACGGCGACGTACATATGTATCGGGCATACATATGTATGTGACGACGGACAGTACACGAGCCCACAGATCCGTCGTCTTCGTCGTATTCTTTGCCCCTCTGTCCTCGAAAACAGGTCCTCCCGACGTTCGAACGATCGGGGCGAACGGCAAGGAAACAAAAGAAACGACCCATCGCCGATGTGAATCTTTTTTCTCTCTCCCCCATCGGATTCGCGGGGCGCTTTATTGAGTTCTAACGTGATCGCGTAGGAGCGAGACACAGAGGAACGGCCTGTAATCTCGTTTTCACGAACTGATACGAGAGCCTTTAAATTCGCCGCGAAAACGAGACGGAGGTACGACCCAAACGCACCTGTGCCACAGCTGCTCCCATCAGCGTGTCAATCTGTCGTTGCGATGAGCGCTTTTATCCGTCAACGAGTGGAAGAAGCGCACACCCTCGCGCAGTCATGGATACGTCTGGGACTTCCTAAGTAGAGAGACGTTTGCGGAATAAACGCGTCGGATTTTACATATTGATGCGTCGGGATTGTCAAATGGCAGCGAAGTTTGCGAAGTGCGACGGGATGCCGTTCAAGAGACGTGCGGATCGATCAGTTACCCCAGCCACCTCCGATTTCATCCATGCCACACCCGAAAAGGTTCGCGTTTTCGCGCGTTATTCGATAATTCTTGACACTGAACGGGAGAAGCGATAGACCGCCGGCGCCTTTTCATCGCGACGCATTAGTCGCGCGGGCTTTGACGAACCAATTAAATAAATGGTCGTAAATTGTAGCCTCGGCGATGAGGACGACGGCGCGGCGCAAACGAAAGCGCCTCCATTAAGGGCTACAGCGCCATTCGCCCTTCCCGCCTTACTCCTCTTTCGGCGGGATGACGTTGGAAGCCACTCGCAGCCCTCGCCTCGACGTCGTTGTCGTCGCCGACGTTACAGGAATCACATTGGATCTACAAAGGGTTGACAGAAGACTTTCATCAATGCATACGACGCCTCCATTGTTCTTCCTATAAGATTGATCCTGCGCGGCACCCCACGTTTACCCCGTGGAATCACCGGCTGAAGGATGTTGTAAAACGATACAGCCCCCCTTTCGGCGGCTGAAGGGAGACCGGGAAGAGCGATAATAGAAACACCGTGTTGAAGGATATTAAGTTTCTCCTGCCGGAATATCGCCGATACGAGGGACACGTTCCCGTCGATTTGTTACCTGGGGTGCCACGTCGACTCCCGCTCTTTTTCCGAAACGAGCGAACGTAGCCATGATTTTAATGTCCGGCTCACGGGGAATTCCGCTGAACGATTGTTATCAGTGATAATACACGGCGCGCCAACGTAGTAACTCGTAGTAACCCGTTCACGTACCGTGAGAGAACGCTCTCGCGAGAATAAAACAACGGCGAAGATACATGAACGTACAATCGTGACGTACGTTCAGTAGTTTAAGATGAATCTCCGACATAGCTGAAGGCTCCGCGAGAAGAATATAAAAAACGTAGAGGAGATCGGGGCTAGAAGTCACGGATCAGTTGTCACCAAACTTATATCTTATGTAACAAATGGAGTAACATATTCTTTTCTATAGTACAGTACTTTTCTATTTGTACCATGTTGGGGGAGGGGAGATATACGAGATAACTTGTATCAAAAGTATTGCATGTACAAACATTTTTTCTAAGTTGGACACAATGAGTAAATTTCTTTTGTTCCTGTTCTTATTAATCCGTTCTTTTTAGAACTTCTAGTTCCAATTTCTCTTTAATTTTAAGAAATGTTATGGGTTTAGCTAATTTTTACTGTATTTAGTTACTGTACTTAATTATTATATATATACATACATATATATATATATATAACAATAGTTCTAAAGAAATAGTTGATTTTACTGATTAAGTGCGCTTCGAGAACTTAGCGCACCT